>NW_006408521.1:48666670-48689473 GCF_000296735.1 Chrysochloris asiatica
GGGATTATAATCAATGTAATGAAACAAGGTATATGATTTGTTGAATGTAAAACTGATGATATGCCCTGTAAACTTTCACACAATCCACAATAAAAACCTTTAAAAAAAACAAAAAAAGTTAGCCTGTTAACCAAAAAGTCGGCTGTTTGAACCCACCAGCAGCTCCATGGGGAAAAGATGAGGCAGTCTGCTTCGATCAAGTTCTACAGAGGAACCAAGCAGCTGAGAACTCTGGACTCATGGATAAAGAAAGGCTGTGTGCTGGCAGCCAGGAGGCAGGCTTGCAGAATGTGCCATTTGGTTGTTTAAATGATTATGTATTTCTGAGCGTTTGTGTACATTCTAAAATTAAAAAAAAAAAAAAACCCAAAAAACAGAAATAGAAAAGGAAATCAACTCTTAGCCACTTCTCTGCTCAAAACCTCCCTGGGGCTCCCAGTTATCCCGGTGCCTCAGTCTCCCCATGAATACGTGGGAAAGACGGCCCCACAGCAGACAGTTCCACCCTAGTCCCTTCTGTGACCCTTCAGCTCTGAACAGAGCCTGTGACCCAGTCCCTGGTCCCTCTCGTTCTCACGTGACTCTCCCAGCCACAGACACCTCACATCCTCCAGCCCCGCAGTGGTCACTGTGCCTGCTTCTCTTCTGGGAAGGAGCGCCTATCTCCGGAGGGAAGCACGAAAGGACGCTGAGCCCAGGCTGCTTAGTCCTGAGGGGCGATTCTCCAGGACACTCGTCTGCATCACAGGCAGAGAGATATGGCCACCATCTTTCAAGCACTGCAAAGTGGTCAGCACTGGGCAAGGTACCCATCCACCTCTCGGTAAATTGGAGTTCAAGAGACAAAGAATCCCCTTCCTCACGCAGTTCCGTGGAGAGCAAGCCAGGATGTGAACCCTTGTATGACTGGACGCTGGTCATCCAGTCTCTACACAAGTGACACAACTTAGTATGATTACAGTCCCCATCTTACAGATGAGAAAAGTGAGGCTCAGAAAGAGTCAAAGGGTGCTCAAGGTCCCTTGGCTCTGAGACCAAGTCTAACTGACTCCTGAGTCCCCTTTGATCAGGGTCTCCAACTGTGTCCAAGGTAGGAGCATCAGCATTGTCTGGGGGCTTGTTACAATGCAGGCTCCCACCCAGACAACTGAGGCAAGAGCTGCATTTTAACAAGATCCCAAGGGATTTTCAAGTCTAGCAATGCTAAATTAGAGGAGGTTTTCAGCCTTGGCTGCACTTTAGAAACATCTGGGAGCCTTTAAAATACAATTAGTATCCAGGCCTCACCCCCAAAAGGTGTGGTTTCCTTGGCCTGGGTGGCCTGGGAGGGAGACCCAGGAATCCAATAGGTTTTAACTCCCCTCAAAACAAAAACCTTACTGCTGTCAATTCTGAGTCCTAGAGACCCTGAGTAGAATTGTATCATAGGATTCCTGAGGCTATAGAGTCCTGGTGTGGCACTATAGGATCTGCACTGCACTGCGAACCACAAGGTTAGTGGTTCAAACCCACTATTCACTCCTTGGAAACCCGACACAGGGTTGTTATGGGTCAGAATCAACTTGACAGCACTTAACAACGTCTTTATGGAAGCAGACTGTCTCAACTTTTTCCTGTGCTGATTTTTTTTGGAAACACAGTGCCACATATAGGGCTGCTACTTGGTAGGTTTGAATCACTGAACGTTCAATTAGTAGACTAATGCTTAAACCACTGTGCCACCAGGGCTATCATAAAGCTCCTAGAGCCAGAACTAGCAGAGTCTGAATCAACCTTCTTGGCTTGCATTGCTCCGTCTCCCGGGCCCTTGGGAGCCCTGGTAGGAACAGGCTGCGGCATTCTCATTGAGACCTGATTTCTGCCATCCGAGCAAGCATGACAGCCAGTCACAAGCCATCAGCCCCGATGGCATCCTTTTAAAATGACAGTGTGGCATAACGTTCCTGATCATTCCCATGGTGCTAACTACCAGGAGAGCAACAGTCTGCAGATTGCTGACTCCCAACCCACACTGGGCCAGTAGCAGGATAGAGGGGGACCTATCCTCAAGACCCACCCAACCTATCTGTGAAGAAGCAGGCCTGGGCAGGAGGGAGACTGCTGGCAGTCAAGGGTTGTGTGAGGGCGGGAGACAATGCAGGTGTTGGGCGTCCTGGCATCCCCAGACATCTCACCAGAGATCAAAGCCAAGATTCTGAAGACCCTTTAAAAAATCCAGTTCATATCTATGATGAGCCCATGTGTTACAGAGTAGAGGTTTCTTGGTTCTCATCATTGCCCAAGTAGACTGCTGGACCTTTCATCTGTGGTACCATTGGACGGGTCTGAACCATCAACCTTTACGTTAGCAGTTGAACACAAACCATTTGCAGCACCCAGGACCCACTGGGCACCAGGAAAGCTCCTGGTGGCTTCTAGAGGAGCAGCAGCTGGAGACCAGGATGCTCCACAGTGGCAGAGAATGCCCACAGACCCGTCAGCACCCAGGCAATGCCCTCTTGGGTTTCCCCATTAAATACCCGCTGCCTGGGCTGGTCCACCTACCTCTGTGGTTTCTCCTTCCGACTGTCACTGCATGCACTCCGAGGTCACCTGGGTGGTGATCAGCGCTCTCCTTGCTGCTTCAGCTGGGACACAGCCTGTAGATCCCTCCATTCTCCCTGCTCCCCACCACAGCTCAGCCCCTTGCTCCACAATAGGCTGTGAGCCCCCACTAGGTATGTGCTACTTCCTCTGCTTTATTAAGCACATCTTTATCCATTAGGAGGCCTGGTGGCACAGCGTGTTAAGCGCTGGGCTGCGGACTGAAAGGCTGGTGATTCAAACCTAGCCTTGTTCCACAGGACAAAGAGGAGGCAATTTGCTTCCATAGAGAGATTCCGTCTCAGAAGCTCTGGGGAGCCATTCTACTCCATCTATAGGGTTGCTATGAGTTGGAATAAACTTGACGGAAGTGGGCTTGGTTTGGACTCATTAGAAGCTGCCACAGAAGCCAGTCTCAGCAGCATTTTGGGTAAATGTTTGGCATCCTGAAATGCTGATGTGGCTCAGTGCGCGCAAACGCGCGTGCGCGCGCACACACACTGCCTAGAGGCTGCACAAGAGCACTACCTGTGGAGTCAGAGCTGAGTTGGACTCCAGCACTCGGCCCTAGTGTGGTGCCATCGGATAAGCACTCAACCTCAAGTCAGTTTGAACCACAAGGTCAGTGGTTCAAACTCACCAACTGTTCCTTGGAAACCCAATACCGGGTTGCTATGAATCGGAATCGACTTTTCAGCACTTAACAAATACAACAAACTTGTCCCTGGTAGCAGAGGGGTTTTGGTAAAGTTACTGAATTTCCCTGAACCCCACACTTGCCCACAACTCACATTGTGTTGCAGACACAATGCTACATGCATGGGAAGTAGGACACGCACCGCCTGGCACCGGAAGTGCCCAGTGTCTGAAAGCTACTGTTTGTATCCAGGGAACTTCCACTGGGGACCACAGCCACTTTCATATCCAATGAGACAGGCACTTCGGATTACCATGGAAATGGTCTCCGCTAACACCAGGAGGCTGCCCAGGGGCAGTCTATTGAGTTAAAAAGAACACAGGACTCTAATTTCAGTCCAAAGAAGGGCAAGTTAAAAGGCAACTTGAATAATTGGCATTGGCTAGGCAAAGGACATTAACTGCCACTAGTTTTCAGCACCTCTTTGTGATAACTGCTTTCCTTTGAACAAAGAAGTCACGAGTAGTTGGGTGGGACCAACAGCAATGGGCTCAGCTGCTAGCTAAAGGGTTGGTGGTTTGAATCCACACAAAGATGCCTCTGACAGCGTAGTGGTTACGAATCAGGCTGCTAACCTCAAGGTCAGCAGCTCAAAACTAACCCTTTCAACGGGAGAAAGATGAGACTCTGTGTACAGATTTACAGCCTCGGAAACCCTATGTAGGGTTGCTGTGAGTTGGAACCAACTCTATGGCACCCCCCCCCCCCAGATATGCCTCAGAAGACAAGTGTAACAATATGCTTCCCCCAAAAAATCAGCCATTCTATTCCAAAAAAAATCACCGTTCTATTCTCACATACCTACAGTCTCCGTGAGTTGGAATCAACTTGACAGCAACTAACAACCACATCATTGCAGTGACTGTAAGTTTCCTCACTTATGGTGTTGATGAAGAATACTGAAGATATGAACTGTCAGAACAAACAGCCAGAAATTTTCCTGCTGGTCTTTCTTTCAAGAAATATCGTCTGTTCTTCTAGCCATTCCAGGCTGGTCTACTTGTCTATTCAAGTAGGAATCTCCCACCTCAGAAGATTCTGGATGGGGATCAGGATTCCACCTATGCTCTTATGTAATACAAATGTTCCACAGGAAGCCTCCTTCATTAGGCAAGTTCTAGCTCCATTTTAGGTGTACCAATCAGTTATATGCTGAAGACAGACTTACAAACTTTCGATGGTGATGTTTCTATCTATTCCTTTCTCTCCCCCTCAAGTATCTATTTTACAATAGTAGGTAAGAGAAACCAAGATTTAAAAGACAGCCAAGTATCTAAACATTATTTCCCCAGTTTTACCTATTCAAACCATGCCTCAATCCTTGTATTCCAGAGCCCTATTGTTCCAAGGTTGTGCTTACATCATTATTTACCTCTGTCCTATTTAGCCCATGCAAACCTAACTGTTTTCCCACCCGCGTTGTTCTTCCAATCCCCTCCCCCTCAGAATGCTCCTTAGAAGTGAGAATGGTGAGACTTGGTCTCTCGTACTCTGGACATGTTATCAGGAGGGACCAGTCCCTGCAGAAGGACATCATGCTTGGTAGAGTCCAGGAAAAAGAGGAAGAGCCTCCATCCAATGGCTGCAACAATGGGCTCCACACTAGCAGTGATTGTGGGGATGGCACAGGGTCGCTATGAGTCAAAACCAACCACAACACCTAACAACCTTTTCTCTAGGACTACCGGTAGCTCCACTGTTAGTATAAACCTCACTGTATTGATGGAGAGGACTCCTGGTGTGGCTCTGTAGGACAAGTGCAGGACTGCAAGGTTGATTTGAACCACAAGGTCGGTGGTTCAAACTCACCAGTCGCTCCTTGGAAACCCTAAACTGGGTCACGATGGGTCAGAATCGACTTAACAACAATACCAACTGATGGTGACGTGAAGATCAGAGTCACACCCGCATAAGTAGCTGGGTCCAGAGCTACCAACCTCCAAAGCCTGAGCTCCCAAGGAGCACACTAAAAGTGAGCAAATAGCATCCACACACTACTCTCCTGGCCGGGGTGTCTGTACTTAGAACTGCACCCTCACAGTAAGGACTAGGCTCTGGGTCAGACCCATCTGGGTCTGGGTCCAGTTCTGCCATGTGGCAGCTGTCGACCTCGCCCCGCTGCTGTGGGAGTTGGCTGGGAGCAGAGCACACCCTCAGTAGAGAGTACCAGTGGAAGGAGAACGTGGTGATGTCTCAGAGCTGCCGAAGAAACATGTGCCACAGTAAAGACAAAGGACGAGTCCTCTGGTTTTACAGCAGGGGAAACTGAGGCTTGAAAAAACCAAAAATTTGCAGAGACACACAAGTCATAGGATTCAGAGCTAGCCGACCCCCAAAGTTTCTAAGTCTGAAGCTTCTACCCTTTCAGTTGGGCTCAGTGTCTCAGCCCTGCTGCTGCGGATCTCCAGATGCTCATGAGGGCACTCGTGTCTCTTAGACAAGCTTTTAGGTTCAATCTTGTCCTGAGCACCTGGCTCTCACTTGCATCTCCTGTTTTATTCCCAGGTCTCCTTGCACCTGCAATACGATGGCAGTCCATGGAGCAGGTCTTCTCCTGACTGCTCTCTTGTCTTTGATGTTCTTTCCTGGATCAGCAGATGGGTGGGTGTCTTTCAACTTTGCTTTGCTGTGGAGCAAGTCCCTACTTCATATGCCACACTGGATTTGGCATGATTTTCAGCAGACTCGAAAAGGCCCAGGTCTATAACAGCAGAAAGTATGAAGAATGCATAAGGACCCTCTTAGTGCCCAGAGAAAACATCTAGCGACAGAAAGCCAGGTACCAAGGACTTAACTGCCATCTTGCAAAGCTTCCCCAGACCACTGCAAACAGCACGTTTTTGGCTACACGTAGGCCAGTTTCAAGAGGTAGTATATGATCAAGAGCCAATGATATACTGAAGGAGGAAATCCAAGGTGCACTGAAGGAATTGGAACAAGGCACCAGGAATTGATGGAACAAAAATTGAAATCATTCAACAAAGTGAGGTGGCACAGAAGGCACTCACTCATCTATGTCAAGAAATTTGGAAGACAACTATCTGGCTGACTGGTTGGAAGAGATGTGTATTTGTGACCATTCCAAAGAGAAGTGACCCAACAGAATGCGGAAATCATTGGACAATATCTTTGATATCCCATGTGAGTAGTTTTACTAAAGGTAATACAAAAACAGCTACAAGCATACATTGAGAGAGAACTTCCAGAGGTTCAAGCTGGATTCAGAAGAGGCCATCGAACGAGGGATATCATTGCTGATGTCCGATGGATCTTGGCTAAAAGCAGAGAATATCAGAAAGATGTGCTTTATTGACTACACAAAGGCTTTCTATTGTATAGATCATGACAAGCTATGGACAACATTACAAAGTATGAGTATTTCAGAACACTTAATTGTGCTCATGAGGAATCTGTACCTGGACCAAGACACAGTTGTTCAAACAGAACCTGTTCAAACAAAACTGAATGGTTTAAAATTAAGAAAGGTATGTGACAGGGTTGCATTCTTTCACCATACTTATTCAACCTGTATGCTGAGCAAATAATCTTAGAAACTAGATTATATGAAGAAAAACGAGGCACCAGGATTGGAGGAAGACTCATTAACAACCTGCAAAATTCAGATGATACAACCTCACTTGCTCAAAGTGAAGACAACTTAAAACATTTACTGATGAAGATCAAAGAGCACAGCCTTCGGTATGGATTGCATCTCAATGTATAGAAAAACAAAATTCCTCACCAGTGGACCAATAAACAACATTCTTATCAACGGAGAAAAGATTGAAGTTGTCAGGGACTTCATTCTTCTTGGATCAACTATCAACACTCACGGAAGCAGCAGTCAAGAAATCAAACGACGTATTGCAGTAGGTAGATCTGCTGCGCAAGACCTTTTTAAAGTGTTGAAGAGCAAAGATGTCAGCTTGAGGACTACAGTGCGCCTGACCCAAGCCATGGTATTTTCAGTAACCTCATATGCATGTGAAAGCTGGACAGTGAATAAGGAAGACTGTAGAATTGATGGCTTTGAGGAGAATACCGAAAGTGCCATAGCCTGCCAAAAAAAACCCAAACAGATCTGTGTTGGAAGAAGTGCAACCAGAGCACTCCTTGGAGGCCAGGATGACCAAACTTTGTCTCTCATACTTCAGACATATTGTCAGGAGGGACCAGTCACTGGAGAAGGATATCATGTTTGGTAAGGTGGAGGGTCAGAGCAAAAGAGGAAGACCCACAGCGAGATGGATTGACCAAGTGACAGCATCAATGGGCTCAAGCGTGGCAACAATAGTGAGGTTGGCCCAGGATCAGTTAGTGTTTCGTCCTGTTGTGCATAGGGTCACTATGAGTCGGTACCGACTCGATGGCACCTAATAAGAACAACAGGCAGTAATAGGTCCCTGAACGTTGCAAACCATTTTTGTATGATCACTAACTTAGGTAAAGACTTTGTTTTACTTGGATCCACAATCAATACCCATGGAAGCAGTGGTCAAGAAAACAAAGTGTATAATGCATTGGACAAATCTGCTGCAAATGATCTCTTTAAAGTATGAGAGAGCACAGATGTCACTTTGAGGACTAAAGTGAGCTTAACCCAAGTCAGAGTATTTCCAATCTCCTCATATGCATGTGAAAGTTGGACAATGAATAAGAAAGAATTGATGCCGTTGAATTATGGTGCTATTGAAGAATACTGAAAATACCATGACCTGCCAGAAGAATGAATAGTCTTGGGAGAAGTACAGTAAGATGCTCCTTAGAAGCAAAGATGGCAATACTTCACCTCAGGTACTTTGGACATGTTATCGGGAAGGACCAGTTCCTGAAGAACATCATGCTTGGTAAATGGTTAGTAAAAATGAGGAAGACCCTCAATAAGATGGACTGATCCAGTGGCTGACAATGGATTGAGGCAGTGGGCTGAAACATAGCAACGATTGTTAGGATGGTGCAGGATCAGATCGCGTTTTATTCTGTTGTACACAGGCTCACAATGTCGGAATCAACTCAATGGCACTTAATCTATTTCCATGAAGATCACAGCCAAAAATACTATGTGGCAAAATAAGGTCATCATTCTTCTGTCATCTACTTGATAATTGCAGGTTTGGGGTCACATTTGTTGGAAATCACCTTTTCAACCCAACTGGAAGCTAAAAATGCAGTCGTATGAAAACCAGGGAGGCATCACTACGGACCAGCGACAAGTAATTTTGCATTTCAGCTTGTTTATGTTCAGATGCTTTGATTTAAAGGTTAATATTTTGATCTTCTCAACCCACATTTACTTATTTTTATGACAGAGCTTGGAAACCAACCACTTGCTCAGCTTCCAATGAGAACCATTACTTAACACTCTTTGTGGTCCTACGAGAACCCCCAAGGGACTTTTAGAAACTTTATGTTTTGAAAGAGCTAGATTTATAGATTTGCAAAGAGAGTACAGTTTCCCAGATGCTCACCCAGCATCTCCTATTGCTAACGCCTTACAGTACTGTGGGTGTAGGTTCACAGAGAAGACATGAGTCTCAGTCTAACACGATGAAGGAAACCAGAGACTTTATCTGGATTCTGTTTTTCCACAATGTTCTGTTCAGAGAGCCCACCCAGGATCCCACACGGTTGTCTCCTTGGTCTCCTCCAATCCACGACTGTTTTTCAGTTTCTCCTGATGTTTCATGATCCTGCCATGTGGAGTCCTGGCCAGCTGTCCTGTAGAATGTCTCTCAACTTGGTGTGTCTGATGTTTTCTCATGTATAGATAGGTAGAGGTGATGGATTTGAGGGAAAATACCACCAAAGCAATGACCAGTGCAGTCCTCAGTGCACCTGGTCATGGTTCATCCCTGGTGGCCACTTGATTTAAGCGCTGTCAGACTTCTCCACAGTAAGGTGGCCATTTTCCCTTTCTGTACTCTGTTTGCTACAAGTCACTAAGCCAAGGAGCCCTGGTGGCACAGAGGGCTAAGTGTTGGGCTGCTGACTACCAGGTCAGAAGCTTGAACCTACCAGCGGCTCTACAGGAGAAAGATGAGGCTGTCTGCTTCTGCAAGATTGTTAACCCTAAGTATGGAGCTCTACTCTGGCCTATAGGGTCTCTTGAGTCCAAATTGACTCAATGGCTGTGGGTCTGATTTGCTGTTTCCAAACAACAGAGGTTCACTAAGCTCCACCTTCCATGGGAGGAGCATCAAAGACTTTGTTGTTGTTACTGCTGAGTTGGTTCCAATCCATAGGGATCCAGTATAGGGTTTCCAAGGAGTGGCTCATGAGCGTGAACCACCGACCTTGTGAGGTTCAAACCAACCTAGTAGGCCATCGCATTACCCCGCAGTGCCACACCAGAAGTCGTAAAGACTTAGCAGACATTGAAAACCACCAGTTATTATTTTTACAGAGAAGATGGCTTTGACGTTACCCAACTATCTTGTGTCTCCCTTAACTTTCACTCATAAATTTAGCATTACTCAGAAAATCACGCTTGCAATTATTACTAGGTGTTTTAATGATGATTTTTTACCCCATTCCTGCTACATTTATTATTCAGAATACCTGTGTAAGGAAGATGTATCCCCTTCTTACGTTGGTGAGATTTGAGGACCTGGACATTAACCTTTCTGGTTGAATCAGCTATTCCATCACTTCTTGGAACACTGACAAGTGTCTCAGGCGGCGCTCCCTCACTTCCTGAGTCTAAGCTTCTGTACTGGGGTGTGTACCTCAATCCTTCTACCCTAATTACTACCACAGGACCCACAAGCTAAGTCTGACGCATCTTTAAGGTGCAGCTGGTGGGTTTGAACCGCCGACCTTGTGATGAGCAGCCCAGTGCCACTGTATCACACCAGGACTCTAATAAGGTTCCAGCCTAAATACTGCCAATTGCCGTTTTCATGTGTTTTAACTCATGGATAATATGTTGTTAAGTGTCATCCATTTGGTTCTGACCCATTGCAATTCTATATTGGGTTTCTGAGTAGCGGCTGGTGAGCTTGAACCACTGACGTTATGGTTCAAACCGACTTGGCAGCACAGCTCATTAAACCACAGCGCCACACCAGGACTCGGTTAAAAACTATAAAATTGTGTAATTCTTTGGCCTTTGATCCCAAAGGGAAGTGCCTTTTGCTCACCAAACTGCTTCAGGGCCATAAAGGCTTCCATGAAGCCTGTGCTTGGACCACTGATTAAATCTGAGGGGCCGCGACAGGTTCCTGATGGATGAAGATCAAACTCCAATAACCTTGAGAATACCCAGTCATGCCTTCTCCCATCCAGCTTCTTTTGGTACAGCTGTTGGATACATTTCATACATACCCAGCTGTCAGCACACACAGAAAGCTAAGCACTTTCCTTTCCGGTGTAATTGTGTCTTCACAAAGCAAAAGCACAACTGGCTATCAACTGCCCTAAGAAAGGAAGGAGTCTTGTATCATCTGGCACATGATCTGCAGGAGTAGGAAACAATTCTCTAAACTCTACACCCAGGTCGCTTTTTCTGGACCTTGGAGACTCCACTGTAGTTTGGTTTGAACCAACCAGCTGTGAGGAAATGAGCTCAATACCGTCTCAACTGCTTGGAAGAGAGCCGAGCACTCTGGGTGGCTGCCATGTAGTTTCTCTGATCCTCACAGCAATGCCATGAGCTGGGTGCTAATAACCCCACTTCACATAGAGGAAACTGAGGCTCCGAGCTGAGTTTAAAGCCCAAACCTTATATAAAAGCCCAAGTTCTGCCACCAAATCCATGCTGAGATTATTCCTGCCTACCCAACTATGAGGGCCAGATGGGAAAAGACGACGTGCCTCAGCACAGGAAGGGTTCTACACTTCCCGTGAGGTACGTGGACTTCAGAGCTATGGGGGCAGAACCACATAGTTGGAAAACTCTCAAATCTCACTTTCCAGAAGTTTCATCTGACCACCACATCCCAAATGGTGGGTGCTATGTGAATGGTTGGTCTAAGGGGTTAGGAACCAAGACAATGATCACCTGACGAGAACCCTTCCCAACGTGGCTCAGACCTGTGAGCCCCAGGACGTCTGAAATGAGAATGCAGTGACTGGAGCCACTGGGAAGACACTGGATGTGCAGGCCCATTTGGAGTATGGGTGTGTGTGTGTGTGTGTGCAGTTAATGGACTTCACTAACTGAAAGCTGGGCTCAGTGGTAACTGGTTTGGGCCAGTGCATATGCTAGGGTGGGTAGGCCTGGACTCCTGTGCTGGTGATCCTCTAGCCAGCAGCCAGGCCAGCAAGAGCTGATGCCAGAAATGCCAAACCTACAAGCCTGTCTGGATTGCCATACCTGTGGGCTATGGCCATACTCAGTCCCTGAAAGACAAACCCACATGCACTGTCTTTTCCGTAGGGTTTCACTCAACTCTTATATATGAGGAACCTGAGAGGCAGACGCACACGGGGAACGGGTGGTTTCTGGTGTTCTGGTACCGGCTCTTGCTACGGATACAGCTACACTGTTCTGGTAGGTGGACACAGTACCAATGTTCTGCCCAGGGAAGAGGGCTGGGCCTCACATCTACAATGCCAGGAAACCACCTTGGCCTCTGCACTCCCTTCTCCTAGGGGTACAAAGTGCCCTCAAGTCATCCTTGGAGAAACTGCCTCAGGTAATTTGAAGTGAGGTGAGAAGGGAAGCCTAGTGAGTGGTCCACAGAGCTGAGCCATAGTACAAGTGGGGGACTGTTCCATCAACAGAACCCCCACCCGAGAGCTTCAGGAGGCCCCTGGAAAATGCAGCTCTTAACTTTATCAGCCCTTTCTCATGTTTATAGTCTCATGTATTTCTGCTCTCCTTAATTATTTTATTAATTTCTTATTCTTTTCTAATGCGACTGCTTGAAGTTATCAATTTCCCTGTCAACACTATGTTATTAGCTGCATTCTCTAGTGCAGGAGTTCTGGTGTGGTGCCGTAGGATAAGCACTCAACCTCAAGGTCGGTTTGAACCGCAAGGTCAACTGTTTAAACTCACCAACCACTCCTCAGAAACCCTATACAGCGGGCTGCTAACAAGTTGTGGCCAAGTCAACGGCACTGAACAGCCACGGTGCAGGTAGTCCCTGGTTTATAAATGAGTTCCAATCTTGTCTTCAAATTTATACTGGAGTTGGAACAATAAAATACAGTTCATACCTAAATTCACTGAGTCAATGTTGGTCTTAGTGTTTCTTGGAACATTAAAGAAACACTTGCAGAGACAGTAAACTTCTTTGACACATTAATTTGGTAATTACGTTTTGATGCATGTTGCAAAGTAGTGCCCCGTTTGGTATTACAAACCACTACATGTACCTCAATTTGTTAACATAATAGGCTCTATGGGGGGATGGATGTAAGTCGGATGTTTGCAATCTGGGGACTGCAGGTTCTTTCTTAAAATTTAGGTTTTAGTTATTTTCTCATTTCTATTGCAATTTCTTCATTAGCCCATTCAGTAAAACTGTACTTAAAATTTTTTGTACTTTTCTTTTTTGTTCTTAATTCCAATGTAATTGCACTTTGGTTGGGAAACAAAGCCTACGGGCATGAAATAATTTGGGGAGAGGAGATATTCGCCCCCGTACAAGCATAATTCTGTAAGCATCCTGGACGTGCTTTTAAAAGTGTCTGTTTTCTTACTGAAGGGCACATTGTTGCATTACATGTGCATGCATTGAACACATAAGTAGTTAAACTGAGACTTTGTGGTTTCTTTCTACTTCGTCCTGATTTTTGAAAATGAAAATGTTTTAAAGTTTGGGATGGTTGTGAAATGGGTCCACTGAAGAAATAAATTAAGGAGACACAGGACTGGCTCTGTCTGGAAGAGGTACGTATTCAGTCAAGATCCCTCAAACCACGGCTGAGAGAAGGGAGAGGCTTTAAAGAGCACCCCACTTGACTGGGCTGGGGGGAGCTGAGGAAAACAGTCAGATGCAAAGTAAATGCCAAAAGCCACCAAATCAGAGGCTAAAAGAGGGGATGGGGGCAGGGGTGGATGAGGGCAGGCATTCTGAGAACATCATAGGGACATACACAGAAACACAGCATGAGAAACTACAATTACAAATCCAGATTACACAAAACCTATAAAATTCTTACTAATGTCACAGCAAAAACACAGCACGAGAAACTACAATTACAAATCCAGAGCACACAAAACCTATACAATTCTTACTAATGTCACAGCAAGAAGTGTTCAGAAAAAACATCTTTTTATCAGTCCAAAAACGTTTGCAAGTTAGGGAGTTGATTAGAGATCCACAAAATAAATTCAACTAGTGTTTTAAAGGAGTCCTGACGTGGCTTTGTAGAGTAAGCACTGGGCCGCAAGGTCGGTTTGAACCGCAGGGCGGACGGTTCAAACGCATCAGCCACTCTTTAAAACCCTAAAAACGGTGTCGCTATGAGTTGAAACTGACTCGGCAGTGCTTAACAACAACAAAGTGTTTCAAAACCAAAAATACCTGCACGTATGTATATAACGCCACAGAGACACACACACAGAGTTTACTACTGGTATGGACATCATCTACACCGGCACCTACGGCACCTACAGGATCATCGTAACAGTATAGCAGACCCGAACCGAACACAGGCATTGTGAATACCCCGGAGCATAATCGTGTGCTCTGTATTGTAACAAAATTTCCTGAGTAGCAGATATCAAGGTAGCAGGCCAAAGACATCTGTACATGATTCATTTCATCAACCAAAACGTTTTACAGTGCACACCCTAACACAGGACTGACTCAAAATCCATTCCGAGTTAAAAGTCAGAGCCAAAGTCAGTGACTTTGAATCCCAGGTCAGCACAAGTTTCACCCACCATATCATTTTTTCCCTTGAGTTAGTAAGCAGATGAACAGAACCCACTCCGTTATAGAGTCCTCCCCCGGGGTCTTCAGGCTCCAAGGCTTCTTCCTTGCTCTGGCTGCCTCAGGCATACATCTGACCTCCAGCTGATCCACAAACGCTGTGTTCCCAGCCACAGCTCCCCGCAACTTCCCACTGCAGTGATTTCTCCTGAATCTTTGGGCTGGGACATTGTCGGGTAGCAAGAAGGAGAGCAATTCAACTGAGCTGATGCCCATTTAACGCAACACACCCTTCTCCTGAGAGCGCGCATTTACAGTCTCACTGTAACTAGTCACAACATGCAAACGACAGGTGAGAATCAATACAAAATATTTATTTGCTTTTCAATCCACAGAATTCTTCACCCCAAAGCCACATTACAAATTTCCCACAATTGTAGCCACTGACAGTTTTCTAAACAACAGGACAGTCCACCCAGAAATGAGGACCATTTCTGACCAGCCCAGGGCCCTAGGAGAATGAAGCCCTGGTCAGCACCTTTCTTTCACTGCCCTGAAGCCACTCCACAGATGGGAGCAGACATAGGTAGGGACTCGTGCCACTTGGCTCTGGGAAGAGGTTCAAACTCAAAGTCAAGTGTCAGCAAGTAGAGGAAGCATGGGGATGGACTAGGGATCGTTTTAAATATTCTGACGCCCATGACCAGGGACAAGTTCCAACAGGGTTATTAATACAAGTAATAGGAGAGCCTTCTCTCCATGAACAATCTATGACTTCCACTTGCTTCTGATCACAGGGCCTTCATCTTACTGAAAACAGTCAATACGGCCCAAAAGACCCAACCACGCCTTCTGCAGGTGTCAGTAGTGGGATTCACATTCGGACCTAAAATTTTCAAGACCCTTTAAGAGGCCCAGACTTGGACTAAGTAAACATAATACTCCAAGCTATGAAGCTTAATGACCGTTAAAAAAAAAAAACAACTCAAAACATCCAAACAGTTGGCTGGATAGCTAATGTACATTTTGCTTTATGGTTGTAACGATTTTAATACCTCAGATTAGTGTATACTCATGAAACAAGGCTGTTACTGTAATAATAGCTGCTCAATAAACAATTGGATTTTAGCTCAAAGGCAATGCTGCTTGTATAATCATCACAGAAATCATTCACTGCTGTAAAACAAAAAACGAACAGAGAAGAGAAACAGAGTCACAGTCAGCCTCAGTAAGAAGACAAGATTTGGACTGGAACTCGGGCAGACTGAAGTGCATTATTCAATACCGTGAGATGAGGGCGCTGGCTCACTGACTCACCGCAGAAACCGTTTTGTTTGCTAGTCCGTGCACAGACCACCACTCAGAAGCTACCCTCTTGTGCAGAAAGACCTTCAACACCCTTTTTCAAGGTGATGCAAGTGCAAACTTCCTGAGGAAAGATTTACGTGTGCAAATCTGCAACCAGACAGAAAGCAGGGTGTGTGGAGGGCAGGGCAGCAGGGCTTCACAGCTGAGGGCTAGGGACCTTCTGCACGCACGCATGCACACGCACACACACGCACGCACGCACACACACGCACGCACGCACACACACGCACGCACGCACACACACGCACGCACACACACGCACGCACGCACGCACACACACGCGCACACACACGCGCACACACACACAGACTCCATGCCCTCCGATGTCCAAAGGAGTATGAACTCCCTCAAACTTGGGACAGGGGCAGAAAAGGCAACTTTTCCACAACATATTAAATTGTACCTCATG
The DNA here is from genome assembly GCF_000296735.1 of Chrysochloris asiatica. Classification (NCBI taxonomy): domain Eukaryota; kingdom Metazoa; phylum Chordata; class Mammalia; order Afrosoricida; family Chrysochloridae; genus Chrysochloris; species Chrysochloris asiatica. The sequence goes on from NW_006408521.1 coordinate 48,682,554, forward strand.
CAACCCAATTTCTATTTCTTTTCCTTAATCCTAAGAACTATTAGGTAAGAGTCACTATCCCAAGATTTGCTCTCTGCTCCCAGAAAACCAACTAGTTATTTCCTGTTAAGGTGGGGTGCAGCTATGACAATGAAGGTGACCAATGAGATGGCAGCATTCCTGAAACTTCAGGCCAACTTTTAAAGAGTAAGTACCGTCTCTCAAAACCGTTATCTGATGAGTTTCACAGCCTGTTAATTCAAGGTGGTCCGACACCTGCAAAAGGACTAGGACAGGAGCTGGTTTCTGTTAAGGGTCTAGTTTCAGGCCGCGCAGACAGGCCAGTCCGCCCAGCAAATCAAGTACGCCCAGCAAATCAAGTACGTGAGGTGAGGAACCAGACAATCAATCTTGCAAGAACGAGCCAATGATTCTGGCCCCACAAAAGCCAGCATTTCTCTAGGTGGAGAAGCTCTGCCTACGGCAAGAATAACAAATACATACAACAAGAAATACCATGTGGTAAACAGTGCTTAGTCAGGACAAACTGAGGGCAAATTGCATTTCTTTCCCTGTTGCAAACTAAGAATTGTGTTAAGCATCTTAATTAGACAAGCAAGGTCAATTCCAACTGCAAGGCATAAGTTCTTCATCTTACAACGTTTACCCCCAAGGGGCCCAGGGAGGAAGGGGGTGACCCTTCCCATCCTGACACTGCAGTCCTTAGCTGGCTGTAGACACAGGTGTTTAAAAATTTACAGAAAATTAAATTTTGCAAATGTTGCCCATTTTCTGTTAGTACATAATAATAATAATAATAAAAAAGACAATACAAAATACTTCGGCAATTAAGTTAAAAATGCAAGAGCATTCAGAGATTTTCATGCCGGTTCACGTCATAATACAGTGCGCGTTTTCCTCAGCAAAGTTCTTCTGTTGACAAAAGAGAATGCTCTTTCCCAGAACAAACATTTGGGGACGTTACTGGGATACTGACAGACTCCTCCACATTTCAAGTCATGGTCCATTTTCACTCTGTTACAGGGGACACTCCTGCGGCATGTGTTCAGATAAGCCTGCAGCAGAAATTCCACTGACAAAGGAAAATGTGGACGGACTGCCCGACAACACCGATTCTTGATCTTCTCCCCTGAAAGGAGCTGTGACTGGTGGGGCACATCTAACGAGACAGCCGGGGAGCCTCTCCTGCTGCTCAGCGCTCACCACCACCACCTCAGAGGCTCCGACTTAAACGTCCTCCACAAACCCTGCTCACTGCTGGTTGGCAAGCACTTAGAAAAATCAACCTGACAATCTTCACTTTGACTTCTCTGTGTAAAAAGTGTGATAAACAGACGCCTAGTAGTCAGATGGCGTCTTTGCCTCCAATATTACACTTCCAGTTCTCCCAATTAGCCCCCTCACTCCCCCAATAAGGGCAGACCCAACTGGCAGAGGCAACTTGACAGAAAAGCCTGTGGCCGTATCCCTGGCATGTCTTCTCTCTGGCTCCAATGTGCTCAGAAAGTCAGCCATCTGATCCGCAGAAATGACACGGGATCAACTGAGAGTCAGGGGAAACAGAGGAAGATGGTTCTTTCCTTGCCGTATCTTTGCACTTTAAAAACAAGTGGAATACATTTCAAGAGGCTCTTTCTAAGGAACAGAATTGTGGGGTGAGTCTGTCTGTCTCCACCAGAAGGGAGCCTGAAAACAACAGTGTACACGTCTTCCCTCTTCATGCTCAGGTATACAGTGTTTCAAAGTGCAAACTGTAGGCTTTTCAAAAACTAAGTATTTATCCCACCCAGGTACACTGATGATATTTAACTTTAATCACCACATGAGCTTCCCAGAGCACTTCAAGAAGCCGTGCTCCACTCATCAGAAGGGAGCATCCCACCTCCAAACTAGCACACTGAAAATGTGACAACAGCTGATGAATTCGTACACAGAGGGAGGGACTGGAAATGGTCCCCAGAGTTGGTCCCCAACATGAACACAAATGCGCTCGTGGAGAAGCAGGGAGAGATCGGCCCATTGCCCTCACATCCTGACATCTTGGTGGTGTCACTGTGTGGTACCACAGCCTCCAGGGAACAGTGGTGACTCGGACATGACCACACAGTTGCAAAGTGCACACAGCTCAAGGCACAGAATAGAGAAAGGAAAACTGGTTGGGGGAAGAAAGTCACAAAAGCAGAGTTAACATTTTTCTTTAACAGGATCTTCTAATGCTAAACAAAGACCAACTCTTTTCAAATGGGCTGTTTTGGGTTATGGGCAAAAAATACTGTATTGTAATGATCTGCTTGTTTTCAAAGCAAAAGACACCTTGACTTGTGACACCAATACCCCAAAGAGCCAAATCCACACGGGAACAAAATGAGCGCTTTGAAAACAAGCAATTCTTCTGCTCTGATGTTTTTGGAGGAAGCTACTGTTTTGGCTGCCGGTTTTCACTTAGCAAAGGTCACTTTTCAAGATGCGTGTTCCTCACAGAATCTGTAGACAAAATCATTAAAAGACAGTCCCATTTCCAAATCATCCCAAAGTCTAGCAGCAACTGTTTTTTTGTTTTGTTTTCTTTTCTTTTTGTTAGTTTTTTTGTTTTGTTTTTTAAAATTACAAACTCTAGTCAGAAGTCCAACATCTTCGTCCAAGGACAGCTTTGTGGCAGTTCTCGAGCACACAGGATGCCGGCTATGCTGGGAGTCATCTGTGCAGTCCCAGCGGGTCCTCTTCTCAGGGACTCAGGGCCTTCAGCACACTCACTATCTGTAGCCTCTGGAACTTGCGCATGCGGATGAGCTGTCTGAGAAGTGTGAACAACAGACAGGAGGGATAATGGGAGCCATCTGCTTATTCAATCCAGGAGCCTTCTCCCAACCCCCCACAGGGGACTTTAAGAAACCTCAACACTATGGGACCTCTATAGCAAAGACACGGGGGCTGGCTCATCAGGACCACACACTGACTTGATCATTTCGCTATTCTGGTAGAGTCTAATAAGGACTCCTGGTAAGTGCTGAGCTGATGACAAAAAGACTGGTGGATGGAACGTATGCAGTGGTACAAAGACCAGACAATCTGTTCCCATAAACATGCAGCCTAGAAAACACTACGGGACAGTTCTACTCTGCCACACGGGGTTGCTAAGAGTCAGCATTGACTTAATTGTGCTGAACAAGTTGATACAAAAGACTCTAAGCTCAGGCAGCCTCTGGACAACTGCCAGAGGGGCCACAGATGGAAGGTACTCAGTCTGACCCTGATCATCCACAGGGTCGTATGGGAACACCATCAAGACCTCTACTGCCAAAGGTTCCCTGAGACCACAGACCCTGGGGAGCGGGGAAGGAGCAGCAGTACTTACTATAAGTCAACTCATCCCCAGCTCTCTTCCGGGACTGGTCGCCTCTGGAGACAGGAAAACAAGACAGTGTCAACAGAATTCTTCACACACCAAAACAGGAGAAATGAATTGGTTATCACTGGAGATGGAAGTATAGCTACTTCACTTCTACTCCACTGTCGTGAAACTCCGCTCATTTTCCCAGCTGACAAGGCTCCACCTCTGGGTCCCGTGGATACAGCTGCCTGTTGGGCTTACTGTTTTCTCTGCCTGCATGGCTCCTCCTCCCATGTGACCACACCACTATGTGGGCTGTGTCCAGCCCCTCACACATGCCCTGGTCACTGAGTCTCAATCTCATCCCGTCTCATTTTCTCCCTGGCACTCACTCACTCTTACTTACAGCAGGTAGTTATCATCCAACATTAGAGCAGAGAAGCGCGCCGACAGCAGGAACGCTGCCCTCTCTGTCCACTCCAGTGTCTACAATAGTGTTTGTTAAGTGCCGCTGAGTCAGTTCCGACTCACAGCAACCCTGTATGTGGTTCCAAAGGAGCGGCTGGTGAGTTTGAACTGCTGACCTTGTAGTTCCCTACAGTGCCACACCAGAACACTGCTTGTTGCTATGCTGTTCAGACACATTGCAATCCTGAGGAGCAGCTGGTGAGTATGAACTGCTGACCCTGTGGTTCAAACCAACTTGAGGACAAGTGCTTATCCTATTACACTACACCAGGGCTCCAGAATGGTGGTTAGCACATAGCAAATTCAAAATAAATATGTCAAACTAACAAATTAGTGAATAATCCATACTCTGTTGTTTGTAAGTACCATCGAGTCAGTTTCAACTCACAGTGACCCTGTATAGGGTTTCCAAGGAACAACTGGTGGCTTTGAACTACCGACGTTGCAGTTCGCAGCCCAGTGCTTATCCTACTGCGCCACACCAGGAGTCCATTCATACTCTACAGGTGATTAAAATTTCAGGCCAAGTAAATTATTTCTTGCTTTTGAATAATCTTTCAGATAGCTAATTCCCCACCTTCTTTCCTGAGCAGTGTAAGGAGCCTCAATGACAGGCAGAAAGAAGACATGCCAACAGTCCTCTGATGGGTTCGGTTCCAGGCAGGAAGCGCACACACTCTTCTGCCCCTTCAGTATGAACGAGATGCTGGTGGCCTCAAAAGATGGGCCCCCATGCCATTTGCTAAACTCCTCTATTGTTACCACTAGTGAGCCTTGCTGAAGCACTGTAGGATAAGCACTGGACAGGCAACTACAAGGCCAGAGGCTCATACCCACTAGCCACTCTCAGGAAGCCTAGACACGGTCTCTATGAAACAACGGATGGCACACCAGAACAACATTGCTACCACCACCCCAGTCAAAGCTGGCTGCACGTCTTCCATTGTTATTTAGACAAATACAGTCACAATACCATTCACCAAACATCCAGAAAGAAATGTTAATCCTGACCAAAAGGAAGATGTCGGATTTTATATCTAGAACCTCCACTTCCACAGAGAACCCCCAAGGTTAAATAAAAACTGAACATGCAAAACACCTGGAGAAAGTAAAGTGCAAAACCAGAAAGCAATAAGAGAGAAAATAAATATGATGTATGGACAAGCTGCCCGAGATATTAGCTCATGTCATGGCAGCTGCCCTGAAAACCAGGCCCTGCCCTAAATGAAAAGGCCCCAAATTCTAGTGTGTGTCCCCTCAGGCCAGATCAGCACTACTCCACAAGGGGCTATGCTGCTCAACTCTAGGTAATAATTTTAGAAAGACCAGCTGGCTGGTATACCCTTTGGAGGGGCGCTGTTAATTTGAACTCTGAAGTTCACTCTATTTCCACGAGCCTCACAGATACTCCCGAGCAAATGAGAGTCTGCCCACTACTGCAGTACTCACCTATTGCTCGAAAACACTTGCGAGACTTACTCTGTACCACCCACAGTCCTTCCTGATCACAGAGCCTCCACTGTGTACATGGAACACAACCTTCCATGAACAAGTCATTGGCGAAGCTGAGCAGGAATCATGTGGTTGGCTAGGCATAAACAATAAAGTGACTTCTCGTGTCCAATTAACTCATGACAGAACTCATGATGTCCCGTATTCTCAGCGTGATTTTTACAGCAGTGGACACCACAGTTTCCCAAACTCTCCCATCCAAACAAGATTACAGAAGGCGTCCTGTAGCTGGAAGCACAGGCAGGTTTTCAATCAGCTGTTTGTGCAAGTCCTTCTGACCGAAGTGAGGAACTGGAGACAGTCAGCTCAGGTAGGGGCCGTCAAGGTAATTTATGAGGCAAAGTTTAATGCTCACATTGCTGTTAGTTAGTGCTGTTCAGTCGGTATGACTCACAGCAACCCTGTATAGGGTTTCTGAGAAAGGGCTGGTGGGTTTGAACCACTGGCCTTGTGGTTCAAACTGGCCTTGTGGTCCAGTGCATTATCCTGCAATGCCACACCAGGGTTCCAATCCTCATAGTAAACATATAATAAATTACTTCATTATAAAGCTAATCCAATTAAGTTTTCACACAAAACATTTTCATCTTATTATCGCTTGGAAAACTGCCTAACGCTTAAACCACCATTGATAGTTAAATGAGACAGATCCCCTGGAGAGAAACAAAAATTCTGACTGACACCAAAATCCCAGGCAACCCGTGAATCAGACTGATTTGACCTTCAGCGGACAGTGCGCCAGGTTTGGCCCTTCACGTGCAAAGGCAATGAGAGCCAGTGCTTACTTCACCCAGCACACTGTTACCAAGTGCCTTGCTCTAAAGGGGGATCAGGGCAGGGTCTCTGGATGTGTTGGAACAGTCCGCACACGCTGTTATGGAAGGCAAGCTAGAGGAGCTATAGAAATTCACCAGAGCTTTACGCCTCCACTGTGGTCCCAGGGATCAGAGATTTCAGGAGAAAGCTTTGAAAGGTATTAGAGTAAGCTCATTTCTCAAATGAGAAACAAACATTCAAATAAAACATGAATGGAAACTTTTATGAAAGGCTTCAAAATTCTGGTGAGCTAGACAAACACATAAAACACACAGAACCTTTGCCATACATTTAAAATTATTTAAGGGACAACCTAGCTATAACTTAAGACTGGCTTTCTGGAGGTTTAGTTTGGCCTGGAACCTTGGACGAGAATGCCCACTGGACCTCAGCCATGTGCATACTCTGTGTCTTCCTTCCTACAACTTTCTTCTGTTCTGTCAGGGAGTCAAATCAGAAAGTACAGGTCAACACGCCCAGTAACCAGTCAGATACTGCAATGCCCAACAATGATTTGGTTGATTTGTACTACTTAGGATTCTACATCAATCTGACGAGGCCAGAGGTTTCAGTTGAGATGTGCTTATTCCCATGGTGGTGAACCCTAATAAAGGCATAGTTAACTCTATGATGATTGGTTATGAGCAGCCAATCAACTGAAAGGATTGTTTCCTTGGGGGTATGGCCAGCTCCCAATATAACGGACGCTTGGGAAAGATTCTCTTTCTTCTGCTGGGGACCTGGGACTCTATAACTGTAAGTAATTTCCTTGGTAGTAAACTTACCTTTATAT
>NW_006408521.1:48689573-48703270 GCF_000296735.1 Chrysochloris asiatica
TATATATTTCACTGATTCTAGTTCTCTAGAAAATTCGGCCTAAGACAGCTGACATCAACTGGTGCTTCCCCACAGAGAGCCTCAGCATTTAGATTTTAATTCACTTGAGTTGAAAACAGGTACTTTCCAAGATTTTCTGGGACATGGACAGGATATTACATTTCGGAAAAATTAACAAAGTGTATAAACCCAAACCAATGACAATGAGATTTTGACATGCTTAAACACGGTACCGTATCTTTTAAGGTACAACTTGAATTTTGGACATATGAAATCCAGTCCTCAAAACCTCTCTGTGAGTACAGGGCTAAGAGTTCATTATTGCTAACCACAAAATGCCTACCGAGGTCTTTCAAATGTTCAGAGCTAGTATGACAGCATCAGATTGGAAAGAGTTCTTAGAGGTTACCCAGACTAAGTGTCCAGCCAATGAGAAATCCCTTCATTTCTATTAAGGGACGAGAACCTTCCAGAAAATGGAAGCCCAGCTTCACCACTCCCAGCACAGGGAGCCAGTTGCTCTCCCAGAGGAAGTGCCTTTGGTTCTTGCGCATCATTTCCCTTCCATAGCCCCTCCAACCTCTCTGCTGCCAAGCTGAACTGGCGTCAGGTAATGGACAGATTTGAACACCAAAGGGCACACCAAACAAAAAACTTGCCTTAAAAAACCATTCTGTATAAGTTCTCTTTGAAGTTTCTGATCTTGAGCAGCATATTCAGAAAGTTCAGCTTCTACCGCCGGAGGGAGAATGTTTGGAATAAATTTAGAAAATAGAGTTGGAGCCATCTGAACCCACTCTGTGAGGAAAGGAAAAGAGTCAGTAAGAAAATCATACAGATTAAATCAACTGGAAGGAAACGTCTCTTTTGTTCAAAGAATAAAAATGTGCATTAAACCAAATTGAAAATGAGGGGAAACTGCAATCCCCTTCTGGAAAGCACCTATGTAGAGGTTAATCTGTTTCTCAGAAGAATTTACAATATGAAACAAGCAAGCGACTGTACATCTTACACATTCTACTAATTTAACAGAATTTCATGAAGATTCCTAGTGAATTTTCTAATGGACCTTATCAAAAAATTCTAAATACAAAGTGAATGAGATTTTCCAAGAATTCTAAGTGGGAGGGAACCTGGAGAGAGGGGATTTGAGGGAAAATATTAGCCTTATTAGGCATTAATACTGTAGTATAAGCACTGGACAAGGTGGATGGTTCAAATCCACCAGTCGCTCCTCAGAAGCCCTACACAGGGATGCTAAGAGTTGGAACCTACCGGACAGTACTTTACAGCAGTAGGCATTAACTGAGCCCTGGTGTGAAAGGACAAGCACTGTCATACCAGGTCAGCAGTTTAACCCCACCAAACCCTACACAGGGTGACTCAGAACAGCACACAACAACAGACAGTAACTGGGATCCTGGTGTGATGCTGTAGGATAAGCACTGGCCTGCTAACTGCAAGGTTGGCGGATCAAACCCACCAGTCACTTTGTGGGAGAAAGTTGAGGCTCACTGCTCCCATAAAGGTGTTGGCAGCGCTGCCACTGTTGAGTCGGTTCCAACTCATAGTGACCCGGTTTCCAAAGGGTTTTCAAAAAGGAACTGGTGAGCTTGAACTGCCGACCCTGCAGTCCAGTGCACTAACCCACAGCGTCACTAGGAAACCCTAGAGTCCAGTCCCTGTGAGCTGAAATCAAGGCAGCGAGCTTGGTTTTGAGCTATACCAGACACACTACTGAATCAGGAGCTACATTTTAATGTGAGAATCAGCTGTAGATTCCTATTCAGTGAATCCGGGGTGGGAAGGTAAATTCTCAGTAGGTGGTGGACCAGAATAAACCAGTGCAAAGCCCAGGCTAGAACTCCACTCTGCTGTTGTTAAGGGCGTGGATTCCAACTAGCAGAGAACCTGAATAAGTTTTCTGAGGAGCAGCTGGTAGGTTTGAACGCCAACCAAGGCTCACTCCAGGCAGTCTTTAAAAGAAAAACAAATATGGTGATGTGTTAAACCGAGAAAGGCAGGCTGGGAGTGCTGGAACTACTTTACACTAAACTTCACTAGACTGGATGGAAATGCACCAACAATGGAAGCCGCCCAGGAGCCTGTAACTTAAGGAGCTTTCTTAAGGTCACTCCCCACAGACAACTGCGATGGAGAAACCTTATTCCGTCTGGGAATGAAAAGGCTTCCAGACACAAGGACCATAATGGGTACTGACAAGGTGTGTAAATGTCCAAATATGTTTAAAAGTATCTCAGAAAATGCCTATGGCAGCAAAAGGTTAGTCTGTGATAAAATGCACCTTTTCAAAACGACAGTGCTTGACAACAGAACTCTCCTTGTAAGGAGTATGAATGTCACTAAAACAGCATTTAGATAAACATGTAACTATACTTTGTGATCCCCTTCGTGATTAGTTTTAGCCCGGGATTTTGTGATTTATGATAAAAACTACAGCTGAGTTACGACAAGCCTGCCTATGGGGAAGGAGGGAAGAGGGGAATTCAGAAATCTGTCAGAAGTGCAGTTAGATGGCTGCCTTCAAACAGGGGGAAAAGTTCCTGGCCATTCTCATCGCTCTTTCAGAAAAAGAAATCTGAAATTCTGAAAAATGAGAAAAAGAAAAGTATCAGTGGGTTTGGGCACATGGATTAACATGTCTTCGCTATTTTATACATGTAATTTCTTTAAAATATTATGATGTTTATTAGCCCTCAAGACACCGTCCAAATTTGGGTAAGGGAACATTAACTACTTTATAAGTCACTACCAGTTCAGTGTGGCTTGAAAAGGAGGTCATTTTCTGATACCACAGTCTCATCATTTGATTTCCACAGTAACAAGCTAATAAATCCTGACATGTAGGTTTTTTAAAAAATGATTCAGGCCATCTCTTAATAAAAACAAAACAATGAAACCCAATTGCCCAGTAATAACAACAGCTAGTGTTTGCATGCTCTTTCATAACACATTTCATCTCATTTAATCCTCAAAAGAAATGGACAAAAAAGGCAATTACAAAAATAGTCATCCTTTCTGTTTATAGACTGTAGAACAAGATTCTACCTTGAGAATTTCTGTAAATCTCTCTCTCACTCTCCTATGGACATTTTTAAATTGGTAAAACAATTGTTTAGAAGTTTTAGGTTTTGGCTTACAAATGAAACCAAAAACCCCCAAATACATTGCCAACAAATCGATGCCGATTCAAGGAAAGACCCCATGTGTGTCGGAGCAGAGCTGCACTTGACTGGCTTTTCAATGACTGGAATCTCATTGAAACAGATCTCCAGGTCTTTCCTTCCCTGGTGCCACTAGGTAACCACAAACCACTAACCTTCCCTTTAGTAGCCCAAATCAAACCATTTCTGTCACCCAGGGGCTTCTGGCTTACAAACAAAATGGAGGATATAGGAAAGGGCTTCAAAATGCATCTTGAGATTCTCTTAAACCTATGTTTTAATTGTAAAACCAAACCAAAACCCAATCTCACTGCCATTCAGTCAAGTTCTGACTCACAGCAGCCCTTTGGGGAGAGTTGCCTCATCAGATTTCCAAGTTTCTCCTGCAGAGGGTTAGTGGGTTCAAACGGCTGACCTTCCAGGTAGCAGCCAAGCGCTTAATCACTGTGCCACCCAGGCTTCATTGTTCTGAGACCGATTATATTAATTTATAAACCATGCCATTGAATACAGTGGTCTTTGATTTGGGTTCTGCTATATGGAATCCTGGTAGTGGCGCGGTGGGCTAAGGCGTCAGACTGCAAAGTCATTTGAACTGCAAAGTCGGTGGTTCAAGCTCATCAGCTGCTCCTTGGAAACCCTATACAGGGTCACTAGGGGTCAGAATCAACTTGACGGCACTTAACAACAACAACATATGGAGTCTGGTGTGGCTCTGTGGGTTAATATACTAGACTGCAAAGTCTGTTTGAATCGCAAAGTCGGTGGTTCAAGCTCCTCAAACACCCTGTGCAGGGTTGTTATGGGTTGAAACCGACTCTACGGCACTTGACTTGGCTAACAACAACAACAACTTACTGATTATGGAGAGTCCTGGTGTGGTGCTGTGGTTAATGCACTGGACTGCAAAGTGGGTTTGAACCGCAACGTCAGTGGTTCACCAGCCGCTACTCGAAAACCCTATACAGGGTCACTATGGGTCGGAACTGACTCAATGGCACTTAACAACAACAATAGCAAACTGATTATGGACTCTTTGTGTGGCGCTGTAGAATCAGCACTGGACTGCAAACCACGTGGTCAGTAGTTCAAACCCACCAGCTACTCCTTGGAAACCCTACAGAGGGTTGCTATGAGTTGGAATTTACTCAACGGCCATTAACAACAACATCCTGATTATAAGGAGCCTTGGTATCATAGTGGGTTACGCACGGGGCTTTTAACTGCAAGGTCAAAAGTTCAAATCCACCAGGCACTCTGCAGAAGAAAAGGCAAGGCTTTCTGCTCCTGTAAAGATTAACCAGCCTCAGAAACCCTCCACAGGGTCACTGTGACTCGACCACACTTAACAACAACAACAACAAATTATGTATGTCACTTGCAAGGAGGCTACAAAGTGTTGGCTGAGCAGCACACAACAACAGGGAGATAATTGGTATGAGGGGGCAGGGGGTCGAGTTGGTTCCAACTCAGTGATCCCGTATAGAGTTTCCAAGGAGTGGCTGGTGAGCTTGAAATGCCAACCTTGCAGTTCAAATCAACCTTGTAGTCCAGCGCATGAACCCGCAGCACCACACCAGGACTCCAAGTGATTGAACAGGCCTGCGGAAGTGGAGTTGTGAATGTGCAGGCCCAGGCACATTCGTAGTGTGGGGTAGGGAGTGAAAAGAGAAACTCCATAAACATAAAGATAACCAGTAAGCCAGATATGAGATTCAATTTGATTTAGTGTCTCCTACAAATGATTTCTTGGCTTTTCCTTACAGGTGCTGCAATAAGCAAACGCTCATGGTTCAGTCTAAATTAGCTATAGCCCATCTACAGAGCAGTTCCCAATACCCAAACCATCACCCTCAAGTCTGTTCCAACTCCACACTACAGCACAGAGGGGACTCCTCCTTAGGGTTTCTGAGACTGTGACTATTACTCGAGTAGGCAGCCTCATCTTTCTCTGGAGGAGCAGCTGGTGGGTTGGAACTGCCAACCTTACTGTGAGCAGCCCAGTGCTTATCCCACAGAACCACTAGGGCGCCTTCTAAATGCCTTCTAAATACTACTGTTGTTGTTCAGTGCTGTCGAGTTGGTTCTAACTCATTGCGACCCTGCAAGGGTTTCTGAGGAGTGGCTGGTGGGTATGAGCCACCAACCTTGCAGTGAGCAGCTCCACAAAATACCATCAGCCCTCCAAATACGTATCGAAACGCTGTTAACTTTCATAAACCAACAAATGCAATCCCCAAAGAGATCAAGCATGTTTACCTGGTCTGAGCGTGTACAGGCCTTTTACAATATTCGCCATAGTTGAAGGCGTGACCTGAAATGGTGTTGCCTGGGCTTCTAAAAGTAAAGCTGAAATAGGAAGAGAACAGAAGGCTTGTTACACCAAGGACGGAACACTGACTGACTGCCAAGGGCTGTCTTTAGGCTACTCTTTCACAAAGAACCGCCTGAGAGGACAAACGAAGCATCTCTACTGAAGAGCTGTTTTGTAAAACAAACTCCAGGGCAGTAGTTCCAGAGTAAAGAGGAACCGTGTGCAGCTCTGGGAACACTCACTAATGGGAACATCTCAGGTCAAGGAGGTTCTGAGAGTGAGGGAGGAAGGCTTTCAAAAAGCAACAGTAGTCATGCTACTGAGTGAGTAAGCAGAACGTGCTTCCATTACGTGTGTGGTTCAGAAAGTTTACGTTTGGGGCATAAAATGTTCTCTAGATGGTAAATAAAGTCACACAGTGAACTCCCTCACCATCTCTCCTTCTCCCAGATTTTGGCACTTTTCTGAGAGGCACAGACTAGTCATTTCAGTAACTGTGATGAGGGTCGGAGATGTCCTTGCCCAGATGTTACCACTGAAGGGACAGTTGTTCCAGCTGAGTTGTCCCAAATGCCACAACGGCCATTTCCTTGCACACTCTCTGTTGCCGCAACGACCGTGAAGAAGGTGCAGGGCCACGCAGTGTTTCGTTTGGTTCTGCACTGGGTCACTATCGGTCAGAGCCAACTTGACAACACCTTTTAACAACTGCCACCCACCACACAAATACTTAAATTTTTTTTTTAATGAGAAGGAATTTTCCTCTAGATAGTAGATATTGACTACTATACTCTCTTCTGAGTATTCCCTTTGTATATGCCCCTAAAAGATGGTTTCCAAATTACTGGCAGATGTAAATACATATTTACAAAGTAAATTAGCTTTTACCAGATGGCAGCATTTCTCTATGGTACTATAACAGGAGAGGCTTCATAATGCTCTGTTCTATTTCATAATGAAAGTAAATGGAATGTCAACGCCAGAGGACATACCCGAACAGCTATAATTAATAGCAGGAATACCACATGAGGTGTTTAAAGATGTTTGTAAACATCTGTCCAATCTTCAAAAACAAACGCATGTTATATCCCAAGATTTTAAAATCTCTTGGGAAAATAATAATGAAACACATTATCCTCATCTAAAATATTATTTGAAAACCTGGAGCTCTGGTAGCTTAGAGTCAGGCTGCTAACCTCAAGGCCAGCAATTCAAAACCACCTGCAGTTCTACGGGAGAAAGATGAGGCTTTCTGCTCCCATAAAGATTTGCAGTCTCGGAAACCCTATGCAAGGTTGCTAAGAGTAGGAACCGACTCCACGGCATATAACCACCATCTTTCTAAAATAAACCAGCCCAAAGGTTTAAGTATTCCTTGATTTAAATTAAAAAATGAAAAAGGGCTTGTGGTTAATAATAGAACAGTCTTTCTGTAAATTCTAGTAAAGGTTCACTATAATAAGCAACTTTTGACTAACAGGGACAAAAAAATACACTCTGCAAATCCAGTTATTATGTTCCAAGTTCTGAAAACTGGCCCCATCTACAGCATACATAAAACAGCAGCAGTTAAAGAGTGCCAACCACAGGGTGTCAGGAATTCCTAAATCCCACTTGGAGAAGTCGACTCTTAGGAACCTACTGGTTGTGAGGGGTGGGGAGCACAGGAATGGGAAGAGACGAGAAACTCGATAGGCTTGACACTTGAGTCTGCCTACGTAATGCTACCTATTGCCACATGGAACAGAGCACAAATCCCAATTTCACAGAAGAGAAAACACAGGATTGTAGGAGACTGCAAAGCTTGCCTAAGATAATTAATAGTAAATGACAGAGCCAGGGAAGTCAAAACCAGAGGTACCATTTCCAAGTCAAAAAAACAAAACAAAAAACTGCTAACCTAAAATTACTAGTAACAAAGTTAGGGATAAACCCGAAATAACATTTCTCCATTATTGGACTGGGGTGGGGGCGGGCAGTGGAAGGCAACATCCAATGACACAGCTGGCAAGGCTGCTGCCCGCTTCTGGGGTGCCTGCCCTTCAAGTCACACTTTCAAACCCTCAGAGTCTCTCTATCTAAAACAAGGTTAGACGCGTCTTCCAGTCCAGCTCCAAAGCTGTCAGCATTGGGGTTGACGTGACAATGCTCTCTCAAACACATGATCCCTGCTGGCTTCCTCACCCCTACAGGAGTTTAGATGACTTACGCATTAGGTTGTAGATGTGCTTTTCTGCAACGTGTTCCGTAAACAGCTTAATAAGATCGTCCTTTAAGTCTCTGTTAAGCTTGGTTTCAATGTAAAATTTATTCTGGGGAGGAAAACAATTCTGTTTCAGTGCACTAATCAGAACAAAATGTCTAGTTATTCAAATGAACTGAAGCCCCCCCACTCCCAAATTACTTTAGAAAACAATGCATAAGTTGACATTACCCACAAAATTCAAACATAAAACTGCAACAGCAAACAGCAAAATACCTGCTACTGTAGATCAGTGTCTTTCTGGAAAAGAACTGAAAGTACACAAAAATAAAGCAGAATGATATGGATATGAGAAGATTCCCCAATATTTAAGTAGACGGGATGTATCACAGGGACACCGTAACGTCAGCTAACGGCATGACTGGGATACACTACTGAGAGGCACCCCTACTTATCAGTGACTGAGGCTGAAAGTAGGCAGTGAACTTAGACCCTTCGAATCCCTAACATACACACCACTCCAAAGATTATTCCATACTGTGAGGTTTATGGCGTTTCCTAGAGACCATCTTTGGTTCAGAGGTAGACAAGTGACCCTATTAGACTGAGACACACCTGGGCTTGAGGGAGGAGCTTCTTAAAGCCAGTCACAACAATGAGAGTAAGATGAAGCGGATATTGTGGATAGCAAAGACTCAGAACCAGAGTCCTCGGTAACACTGTTGAGCCATGAATGCAGCATGAATTTTAGAATGTTAGGAGGCTGCATTCTTTCCAGAGCCCTATTGCAGGTGCTAATATGTTCCTTCACTTACTTAAATCACTTTGAATCTGTTTTCCCATTTCCTGTAGCCCAAAGCATCCTGACTAAAATGATTTACAAATCCAGGGTTCAATTTGTTCTTGTTTAAATGTTAACCCAGAAAATATAAAAAGGATGCTCACTGATTCTCTCTTAAGTCTTAAAAGGATTTTTTTTTCTTTTTCTCTCTCTTTAAAATAATTATAAAAATAAGAAGCACATGATTAAAAAACAAAACCATGTGAAAGACTATGCAATGAAAATAAGTCTCCCGCCCCAAACCCTACACCCATTCCTAATGATCCATTCTACCATTGGGAACACTTTGTATAGTCTTTCTAAAATAACCATTGCATATACATGGATTTCCCCCACTACAAAAGGAAGGCAAAGCTCACTTGTGAGGGAATATTACATATTACACTTTGTACTTTGATTTTACACCTAGTGTTGAATCTTGAAAAGCACACAGACGTGTCATTATTTTTAACTGCATATTTTCTACTATTTAAGTGGCTTCCACAAATTACTTAAATTATCCCCTGTCATTGTTAACTGCTCTTGAGCCAAGTCTGATTCATGGGGTCACCATGTGTGCAAAGTAGAATTGCTCCATGGGTTTTCAAGGCTGTGAACTCTCAGAAGCAGACCCCTAAAAAAGGACTTAGAAGTGTCTTCCAAGGCACTTCTGGGTGGGCTCACAACTCTAGGTAGGAACAAGCCATCGGATCTTTTGTCTTATGGCTAAGAGTCACGCACTTAATTTTTTGAGTCATCCAGGGATTAACCTACTGATGAGGACACATTGGTATTTCCCTAATGTTCTGCTATAAACACTTGCATACACACACAATTATATATACCTGAGTTTATTTGTATGATCTATTCCTAACGTTATGAGTTCTGAGTCAAAGAGTTGGTGTCTTTTTTAACTTAAAGCAATAATGCCAAATAGTCTTCCAAAAACATTTTAACAATTTACAACCGTGAGAGAGCTTATTTCCTTATAGATTCAGCAGACATGATTGTCAACCTTTTCCATTTCCACCAGCTAAGAGATTCAAAAACATTTGTTTTCATTTGTATTTAATTGTTTATAAGCCAATTGTACTTTTTTCCTGTCATTTATAGTCATAACCTTTCTTCATTTATTAACAAAAACTATAAAAAATTAATTCTTAAGCCTTATTTATCAAAGAAAGCAATACTTTGTCCTATGTTTTACAAAGTGCATTGCAAATCTTTCCATTTACTTTTGGTTAATGGCTCTCTGCTGTGCAAAAGTTCTTAAATTTTATATTGTCAAAGTCTATTATTTTGCTTCATGGCTTCTAGGTAGAAGGAATTATTTAGAAAGATGAGTTGGGCTGCTAACCTCAAGGTCAGCAGTTTGAAACTACCAGACGTTCCACTGGAGAAAGATGAGGCTTTCTGCTCCTGTAAAGATTTACAGCCTTGAAGACCCTATACAGGGTCGCTATGAGTCAGAACCAACTCCATAGTACACCACCACCACCAATATTTATACACTGCTTCTAATTCTGTAAAAACTTCACTTAAAAAAATTATGCTTTCTAGAATAGTTGGTGATGATAGATAGCACAACCAGCTGAATGCAATTACTGTCACTGAATTACAGATATTTAAAGGTGGCTAAAATAGCAACATGTTTTGTCATATATATTTCACCACTTTAATAAAATTACAAAATTAATTCATTAAAAAATACAAAGATAACATAAATTTTACACCACTGAACTAGCAAAAAACAAGAGGCTTGATCATTCTAAATGTTGGCAAATATGCTGATCAGTAAGACTCCCCCATTCAACTATGAATTATTACTACCGCTTTGGAATAGAATTTTGCATTCATTTGTAAAGTTGAAATTGCAACTAAAAATGTCGAGTTTTAGGTATATGCCAGAGAATCTCTTGCATCTGTGGATTATTCCATTCAGACTTATTATAGCAAAAACTTAAACTGCATTTTATATTAAAGAGATGGTAAATGAATTGTGTACATATGTAAGAATCAGGTGAATTTTAGTAAAAAAAGACAACCATATTAGTATATGGTAAGATTTTTTTTTTTTTTTAAGTTCAATAAAATCTAAATTAAACACATAGTGTGGTAAAAGCATGTATTTAGTATTTACATGGCAAAAAGCTGTGTTTTAAAGCAAGGGGGGATTTTGGATTTGGGGGGAAAAGAGCAGTAACTGGTAATGGATGCAGTGTTTTTTCTGGGGTGAGGAAAATGTCCTAACATTGACTGTGGTGATGAATATACAACTCTATGAATGACCTAAAAACCACTGAATTGTATACTTTATGTGGGTAAGAGATTCAGTACATGAATTGTATTTCAATAAGAAAAAAATAAGAAAGTAGGAATTAGTCTCCCTTGGCCTCAACCCCCAAACCATGTTCAGTTTGCCCTAACATCAGTTATGGAATCACCTGTTTCTGCCTTACTGATGCGAAATGTCTTTGATTCTTTCCTAAATTCCTTCTGGGCTCTATTCCCTTGATCTGTCTGCTTCTGTATTGATGACATCATTGCTCATTTGAGTATCAGGTTAAGGCTAGTCACTCCTTCACCGACAGCTTTTTCTACAACAGTTTTCAATTATTAGGTCTATTTTTCGACATGAATTTTATCACAAGAGGCTAAGATGACTACCATGTTTTATTCCAAGAATTTCTTAACACTTTGAAAGTAAGTATCATCTAGCAAGGCCTTTAAAAAAAATACTAGTAAAAACCTCAGCTATAAAACTTGAGATTTAGGGAACAAAATTGAATTTAATAGTAGTAATATGTTAAGCCTTGGACCAACAAAGTCTGAGAGAATATAATTGTTCAACTCCCCAAGGAAAATCTTCTGCATTTACATTATTTTCATCCTCTTAAGGTTTAAGACCTCAAGGCCTTCCGACTCTTTACTCAGTAAGCAGATCCAGTAAAAGGAGAAATTGAAAACCTCTAAAGGACCTTTAGAAACTCTTTCCATTTTTTTACCTCTTTAACAGGACGCTCAACTTTTTCTCAGGTGTGAGCATTTTAAATTTCGAGACTCTAAACAAACATGTATCATGTCTGAAGTGATCTGTGTAAACGAGAAGTTTTTCTGGCCATTTAAGAGCTTGGTGTTTGCGTGGCGTTGAGTTGGTTCCAATTCAAAACAACCCTATAAAGGGTTTCTGAGACTGTAAATCTTTATGGGAGCAGAAAGCCTCATCTTTTTTTCTGTGGAGCGCCTGACAGATTCATACTGGTAACCTTGCAGTTAGCAGCCCAGCTCACAACCCCCTGCCTGCACTTACACACAATGTATTTTCTAAGTCAATGATTTGATTTCCTAAATACAAGCAATAAATGCTTCACCAATTTCCTTTTCTGTTCTTGTACCTACAAAGGCCATTTTGTGGATCATAACCCTCAAAGTTTAGCACTTCAAACTATTTTCTTTAAAGAATCTACTTTCCCAACAAAGCAGTGCCAAAGTGCAATGAGTCTCTGGACAATAAAGTGTTTTCACCAATAACTAGAAAGCAAACCCGAGCTCAATCTATATGAGAAATTACAGCTAAGTTTTATTTTACAACCAAAGATCCCTTTACTTGGATTTTACTCAAATAATTTTGAAGTTCATTTATTCTTAAATGAAACACTTATTCTTCCTACGCCCTAGGAGCCCACCTTAAAGGTGGAGCACCTATAGTGATATATACTGCTTTCTTTCATCGGAGTTTGTTACGTTACTGTTTCCCTTTTTATCTCAAAATATCAGTCACAGTCATTTATACTTCCTAAGAGCGCTGTTCACTAGTCCAGGGTTGGCACTGCAGTATAAGCACTAGACTGCTAACCACAAGGTCAGTGGTTCAAACCACCCTACACAGAGTCACTATGAGTCGGAACCCACAACACCCATAGACTTGTGTCTACTTAAATGGCCGACATGGAAGAAAGTAAATCCTTGTGCTCCCGCTCCCTCCAATCACACTCTCTCCTCATCTAAAGCGTTAAAACAGCAAGACTAAGGCAGCTGCTGGAATGGAAATGAAACAGCTCCTCAACCAGTACAAGATATTAACATATACTCCTAATAACATAACCCTCCAGAGGATTTCACCAAAACGAGAACCATGAAAACCGTGTGGCTACTCCCAGGCCTGCCTGACCCTTTCCAAGGACTTAATTCCACTAACCCAGACGCACTGAGCTCTAACATCAACAAACTTTTAACTAATTTACATGATTCAGAACGCGATACATGTTTCAGAAGAGAGTTCTGGAAATTCAAAAAGCCTTCACGAATTTACTTTCTTCTGGTCCTGGTGTGGAGTTGTGGGTTATTATGCTAGACAGCAAAGCCACTGGAACTGCAAAGTCAGTGGCTCAAGCTCACCAGCTGCTCCTCAGAAACCCTATACTAGGTCACTATGGGTCGGAACCAACTCGATGGCACTTAACAACAGTCTTAGAAAAGGACAAAATATTATATTTCTTCTGAATTTTAACTAGAAACTTCGATTAACTTTTAAGATTGGCATTGTTGTTGTTATCAAGCGTTGTGGAGTGGGTTCCAACTCATAGCAACCCTGTACAGAATTTCCAAGGAGTGGATTTGAACAGCTGACCTTGAGGTTCAAACCAACCTTAAGGTCAAGTGCTTATCCTATGATGTCACTTAAGTGCTGCTATAACAGAAATAGTACCAGTGGGTGGCTTTAACAAACAAATTTATTTTCTCAATTTCTGTTAAGTTCCATCAAGTTGGTCCTGACTCTTAAGTGTTCTTGTATAGGGTTTCCAAGTAGCAGATGGTGGGTTTGAACCTGCGGCTCAAACTGACTTTGCAGTCCAGTACATGATCCTGCAGCGCCACCTCGGTTTGTTGTTGTTGTTGTTGTCAGGTGCCATCGAGTCGGAACCAACTCATAGCGACCCCATGCACAGCAGAACGAAACAATGGGCAATCCTGAGCTCACTACCGCTGCTACACTTGAGTCCATCAATGATGCCACCTGGCCGATCCATCTCGTTGGGGGTCTTCCTCTTTTTCTCCAACCCTCCACCTTACCCAGCATGACATCCTTCTCCAACCATTGTTTCCTCCGGACAATATGTCCAAAGTAGGAGAGACGAAGCTTAGCCATCCTGGCCTCCAAGGAGCACTCTGGTT
>NW_006408521.1:48705220-48710527 GCF_000296735.1 Chrysochloris asiatica
GGTATTTGAAATAAACAAATCATTTGTCTTGCAGAATCTATCATTCGTTCTCCAGCATCATTTCTATCACCAAGTCCAAATTTTCCAACTACTGGAACCTCCTCTTTGCTCCCTCGGTTTAGGCGACTGGAAATCCAGTCAGAACATCAGCTTTTCTCTCTGTTGGCTCTACAGGAGGGTCTCCTCAGAGTTTCTGCTCCTGGACTTGGCATGTGCCGTCCCCAGTCTCTTCAAGTTTGCTTGGTTAATCATATATATTTCAAAACAGACTGACTCAAGACATAGCCTGCACTAATCCTGTTTTACTCGTGTTGACAAAGCCAATCCATTCCCAAATGGGATTATAAACTTCCGCACAGAAGTTAGGATCTACAATACTGTTTTGAGGGGGACACAATTCAATCCAAAATAGTTCACCCTTTGCTGTTGTTAGGCACGATCTAGTTCCACTGAGTCGGTTCTGACTCATGGTGACCCTCTGCACAACAGAAGCAAACACCACCTGACCCTGAGCCATCCTCATCATCCTTATGTTTGAGCCCACTGTAGCAGTCACTGTATCAATCCATCTCGTGAGGAATCTTGCTCTTTTTCGCCGATCCTCTACCAAACCGAGCATGATGTCCTTCTCCAAGGACGGCCCCTCCGGATAACATATTCCACAGTAAGGCAAAGTCTCACCATCCTGGCTTCTAAGGAGCATTGGGCTGGATTTCTTTTAAGACCATTCTTTCTGTCTCCTTCAGGCTCACCTGATGGGTGTTCTGGTGTGGTAGAGGTAGCTGGTTAGATCCATCAGTCCGCCTTAACCTCTTTAACAAAAGACTACTACGTCAACACGCCCTTGGTGAAAATTCTAGGACATGTGTCCTGAGCTTGTACAACAGAATTTTCCAAATCTTTCAGCTTTGTTTTCATTTTGCACAGTTCATTTTTAAATCCATCCCTTTCTCCTAACATTTTAGTGTGACAAGGAAAAATCACAGTCCCTTTAAAATCTTGCTTAGAAATCTCCACAAACAGCCAAATTAATCACAAGTTCTACCTTCCGCCAAACATTTGAATATAATTCAAACAGGTTCTTTGCCACTGCATAAAAAGCATCATCATCCTTCTTCCATTGTTCAATGACATGTTCATCATTTTCTTTTGAAATCTCACTAAAGGTACATTTCTAATAACATTCTGCTGTTGGTGCCATACGTATTCTCCAAAATGTTGAGAAATTTTCTCTGTAGCTTTCCACCCTTTCTGAACCCTCATCAGAATCACCTTTGACATTCATACAGCTACAACGAGCTTCTTCAAGGCCATCTAGACTTTTACTATAATGGTTGCTCTTCTTCTCAGGTGACTTTGAGTCTGTTCTGATTATTAGCAACCCTATGTGCAAGAAATCATAACACTGCCCAGTCCTGCACCAACCTCACCATCGTTGCTACACTTGAGCCCATTGCTGCTGCCACTGTATTAACCCATCTCAGTGGGGAATGTCCTCTTTTTCACTGACCCTCCACTTTACCCAGCATGATGCCCTACTCCAGGGACTGGTCCATCCTGATAACATGTCCAAAGTATGAGAGACTATGTCTGGCTATCTTAGCTTCTAAGGATCATTCTGATTTTACTTCTTTCAACACAGATTTGTTCTTCTGGCAGTTCAGGGTACTTTTAATATTCTTCTCCAAACACATAACCCAAATGCATCAATTCTTCTACTGTCTTCCTTAATTCATTGTCCAACTTTCACATGCATATGAGGCTGTTGATAAAACCATGTCTTGGGTTAGGCATGCCTAAGTTCTCAAACCGACAGCTTTGCTCTTGAACACATTAAAGAGGTCTTATGCAGCAAATTTGAATAATGCAATATGTCTGATTTCATGACTGCTGTTTTCCATTAGTGTTGCTAGAGTATCTGAGCAAAATGAAGCCTCTGATAACTTCAATCTTCTCACCATTTATGATGTTTTCTATTGGTCTAGTGATGAGGATTTTTGTTTTCTTTACATTGAGGTGCAACCCATACTGAAGGTTGTAGTCTTTGATCTTCATTAGCAAATATTTTAAGTCCTCTTTGCTGTCAGCAAGCAAGGTTGTATCATCTGCACATCACAGGTTGTTAATGAATCTTCATGCTCTTCTTCATAATCCAGTTTCTCAGATTAACTGCTCAGCTGTTAACAGACTGAGCAAGTATGGTAAAAGGATACCTGGCGCACACCTTTCCTGATGTTAAACTATTCGGTGTCCTCTTGTTCTAGTCGAACAACTGCCTACCTCTTGGTCTGTGTACAGGTTCCCCATGAATACAATGAAGTGTTCGGGACTAACCATTCTTCGCAGTGTTATCCACAGCTTGTCAGGATCCACACAGTAAAGAGCCTTTGTATAGATAAAAAAGCACCAAGAAAACATGTTTCTGGTATTCTCTGCTTTTAGCCAAGATCCATCATCTGATGTCAGCAATGATAACCCACATTCCATGTCCCATCTAAGTCCAGCTGGAACCTCTGGCAGTTCCCTGTCAATGTTGCAGCCATTTTTCAATTATCTGAGGCAAAAATTTACTTGCACGTGATATTAATGATATTGTCCAATGATTTCCACATTCTGTTGCGTCACCTCTCTTCGGGATGAGCACAAATATGAATCTCTTCCAATCAGTTGGCCAGGTAGCTGTCTCCCAAATTTCTTGGCAGAGATGAGTGAGTGTCTCCAGTACTGCATCAGGCTGTTCAAAGATTTCAGTTTGTACTCCATCAATTCCCAGAGCCTTGTTCTTTGCCAGTGCCTTTGGTGCACCTTGGACTTCTTCCTTCAGTATCATTGACTCTTGATCATATGCTACCTCTTGAAATGGCTGAAGATCAACCATTTCTTTTTGATGCAGTGATTCTGTTTATTCCTTCCGTCTTCTGTTGATGTTTTCTGCATCATTCAATATTTTGCCAATTGTTGTTGCTAGGAGCTATTGAGTTGGTTCAGACTCATAATGACCTCGTATAGGGTTCCCAAAGAGCGGTTGGTAGGTTTGAACCACTAACCTTGCAGTTAGCAGTCCAATGCTTATTCTAATTTATATATTCAATATCCGAGTGCTATCTAACAGTGGTCCACTGCTACTCATAAGGTTTGTGTTGCTAAACATTCAGAAGTAGTCCGTATCTCCTTCCTAGTCCATCTTAGTCTGGATGGAAGGTCAGCTGAAACCTGTCCACCATGGGTGACTCTAACGGTATTTAAAATACCAGTGGCGCAAACTTTTAGCATCACTGCAACACGCACGACACCACAGTGTGACAAACTGACAGACGAATGTTGCCTTTAACTATTGTTGTGTTCTTGTTAAGTACCATGGAGTCAGCTCCGATTCACAGTGACCCTGCACAGGGTTTCCAAGGCTGTAAATCTTTACGGGAGCAGAATGCCTCATCTTTCTCCTGCAGAACCACTGGTAGTTTTGAACTGCTGACCTTGAGGTTAGCAGCCTAACTCGTAACCACTACGCTACAAGAGCTCCTTTAACTATTAGGTACCTTAAAACTCTTCTAGCCTCTATCTATCATGTATTCCAAAGTTGCTTACAGATTTCAGGTATCTGTTTGATCAGCACCCTACTCTTCTTGTACCAAATTGTCTTAGTTATCCAGTGCTGCCATAACCAAAATACTGCAAGTGGTGGCTTTAAGAGCGTAAGTTTATTTTCTCACTGTTAAGGAGGGCAAAGTTCAAAGTCAGCGTGTCATCTCTACAGGGAGGCTCTCTGTGTGTCTACTCTGAGGCAAGGCCTTGGCTCTCTCAGCTTCTGCTCCCAGGTGACCATCAGGTGACTTGGCATGTGTCGTCTCTTCCTGCTCAACTGCTTCATTAATCTCATGTTTTAAGGAACACAATTCAATCGATAACCGCCCCCAAGAAATAAAGAGCTATAACGGTGCTTCCAAAAGTTGGTGAGAAAATGGAACAAAAAGATATAGACTTTTTCCATGAACTTTCTCAAGCCCCCACAGTACACATGAAAATAGTATACAACATGATCTCTTGTAAAGAAATCTTCAAAATTAGGAGATCAGTCCTTTTAACGTGTATTTTATTTGAAATAAATCATTTTTAAGATTTATATTCCACTAGTATATAGTCATCTAAATGCTACAGCATTAGCTGACTCATAGCGACCCTGTACAAGGTTTCTGAGGCTGTAAATCTTTACAGGAGCAGAAAGCCTCATCTTTCTTCCACGGAACAGCTGGTAGTTTCAAACTGTTGACCACGAGGTTAGCAGCCTGATTCGTAACCCCTATGCTACAGAATTATAGGATCAACCAAGATATCTTACTCCCCCAATCAAAGAAGGGTTAAAAGAGATGGTTTCTAAGCACCCCTAAACTCCAGAGGCATACTAACATTATCAGACTATGGTTCTGTAAACTGAAAAGGGAAGGAGTGACCTCCAGTTAGGCAATGACTCTTTAAATAAGAGAGACCATCAGGTCAGAAGCAGAGTTTTACTGCATGATTTCTTACGGAAAAACTTATTTGGCTTCAAACTCATTTTTTGATATATGCTTTATCTCTCTACTTTCTGAGGACAAGAAATCATTCTTAAATAATCTTTATCTTCCCAGGACCAAGCATAGTGTCTTCTACATGGCAGAAATAAAAGGAATGTGCCCTGAATGTTTGCTGGCTCTTTGATTTCTAATTGTCTATTCAGCAATTGTTACTTATGGAACTTAGTACCAGAAAAAGGGAAAATAATATAATTCTTCTATTTCAACAACAATTATACACTATTGAAATAGGCTAATTTCCATTTCTAACACAATTAATAGCAAGAGAAAAATAGAACATGTTTAGATCTCTGCACCTGTCTTTGTTTAGACCAATAAACCTGGAGTCTTATTTGGAAAAGAGTAAACAGCTCTAACTTACCATATATATGAAAAGAGGCACAATGCTCTGCAATGCTCCCATATACTGTCCAAGAGCTACATTAAATCTTTCAATATAGAGATCGGGAGGGCTGGCCTGTATGGAAGAACACAAATCTGGTCATTCTGGGAAACCGAGTATCGTGCCCTTCCATCACAACCTACAATGAAAATCTGCTGGAATTCACAACAAAGAAAAAGGAGGAGGATCACACGCTGAAGTTTCATGAGACCTCTCAATATCTGTTTCAAAGGCAAAACTGAGACTTGGTTTAGCTATCTTTAAAGGCTGTGCAATCCTAACATGTCAGTTAAAAAAAGGCTTGTTTCTTTCTTTTGTCATATATATATGTGTGTGTGTATATATATATAT
>NW_006408521.1:48710627-48720129 GCF_000296735.1 Chrysochloris asiatica
ATACATACATATTTTTTTTTCAAATAAGCAATACCATTTTTTAAGGCTTGCTCTTAATATGTAATCAGAATTAAGATAGATGACATGATAAACTCGTCACTGGATTAAGATTATATAGGTTATTTCCCACAGAAACCAAACTCTACTTGGGTCTGGAAGAGGGAAAAAGAAACCCACGGATGTAGCACAGACTTCCTACATTATGAATGCTCATAAATACCTTAAAAAGCAACAACAACAACAAATGACCCTGAGTCAATGGTGACTAGTAGTGACACTCCCAGACAGGAGAACTGCCCCACAGCCTTATCTCCAAGGCTGTGATCTTTAAGGAACAGACGACTACAGCTTCCTCCCACCAAGCTGCAGGAGGGTTCCAACCATCACCCTTGGCTGGCAGCTGAGCAGTTTGAACACCATGCCACCAGAGCTCTTACACTGACCTACTGCTGCTCTTGTAAAGAAGCATCGTTAAGACTCTGACTTCGCTGTGCTAACTTGGTGGTAAAACACTTCTGCAGCTAACCAATCACAAGCATTATTAACAGAGAGAAGAAATCAGGGGCTAAAATCTGCAGCTCTGGATGGCAATAAAAAACACATTTCTGGTATTTAACTTGTTACCAAGTCATAAGGTATCAAAAGAGAAGGCTTCAAAAACCTTTTGTTTTTAAAGTGTATCCCTCTACTATTTCCTTTTATTCTCTGACGCTAAATTCATCAGGTGCCATTTTAATACTAAGAAACACACAAAAAGACATGTGATTTGCCTGACGACTAGAGAGCTAGGGGATGGCAGATCCAGGTTTTCCAACTAAAAATCCATTCCTGGGGCTGCACAAAGCAGGCAGACACAGTACAGAACGTCATGCAAACACATTTTATAGTCTGGCCTTCAACACAGATGTAAGGATATGCCACATTTAAAGATTTCTAAATATTCAATTTAAACATGTTGATGGGGAGTGTGGTTGGTATGGTTGAGTTGGACATGCAAAATGGCTGAAATGGCAAATTGCTACAATTTTTAAAAAAGTAAAATGATCAGAGAAGGAAAAAAAAGCAAACATGTTGAATTATAAAAGCATTTTAGCTTGTTTTAGAAATGCCCAAGTGCTCAAAACCATTTAAAATGATTTCTTATTTTTTTCAATCCTCCTTAGAATCTTTCAGGGTTTTGTTATTGTTCAATGCCGTTGAGTCAGTTCCAACTCATAGCAACTCTGTATGAGGTTTCCAAGGAGCGGCCTGTATGGAAGAACCTTGAGGTTCAAACTGACCTTGCAGTCCAGTGCATTACCCTGTAGCGCCATACCAGGCCTCCGAAGAAGTGAACTGTCCTCAATTCTCCCAATTCCACTCCCATTACTGGGCATGTAAGCGTTTTCATGTTGGACTAGGTACTTCATTTACGCCTCGTTTGTTTCTCCTTTTCTTCTCTTTTCCTTCTGTTCTTTCTCTTTTTTTTTTGTTCTCCCGTCTGATCCTAACCATGGTATTTTCAAACACCTCATATGTATGTGAAAGTTGGACAGTGAATAAGCAAGATCATAGAAGAATTGAAGCATTTGAGTTGCGGTGTTGGAGAAGAATATTAAAAGTACCACCGACTGCCAGAAGAACAAACAAGTCTGTTGGAAGAGGTACAGCCAGAGTACTCCTCAGAGGCCAGGCTGGTGAGACTTCATCTCTCACCCTTAGGACATGTTATCAGGAGGGACCCATCCCTAGAGAAGGACCTTGGTAAAGTGTACGGTCAGTGAAGGAGAGGACGATCTCCAACAAGATGGACTGACAGCAGCAATGGGCTCAAGCATAACAATCGTGAGAATGTTTCAGGACCAGGCAGTATTGCATTCTATTATGTATGGGGGGGGGGGGGTTCGCTATATAAGTCAGAACTGACTCGATGGCAACTCACAACAACAACTGGCTATGATAAGCACTGGACTGCTAACCTCAAGGTGTCAAGCGGTTCAAACCCACCAGTCACGCCCGTAAGAAAAAAATGAAGTTTTATGCTCCCATAAAAATGTATAGCCTCAGTAACCATATATGGGGTCACGATGTGTTGGAACCAACTCATCAACACCTAACAACAACAATATACAACATTAGGCACTTCATTTCAACCCTCTGATTTTAAATTTCTACACATGAAAAATAGTAAAAATATTAACTGGGCTACTTCCAAGTTGTGTTAGAAATCAAAAGAAAATGATATGTTTAAGCTTTGAAAAATGTCAAATACATGCAAAATGCAATTAACAATAGTAAAACCTTCTAAATCATCCATTTGTCTAATAATTCAGGAAAACTCATCAACACTATTAACAGCAATCTGTCGTCAACTAAAGAACTTGGAGAGAAATGATTCCCCGCTTCGGATAAACTTTCAACTATAACAAATGAACAAAATCGCAGACAGTATCTTCCTTTAAACTTCTTCAAAGAACTCTGGAAATGATTTTTCAGTATTCAAAGAAATCAATTTTAGCAGCATTATATGAAAAAAAGAAAATCTGAAAAGCTGATGTATTAAAATAATTTTCTTTTCATAAAAAGATATTTTATCTACCCGAGTTAAAAGTATAAACACTGTTCAAAAGACACATTTAATGGCAGACAGTAAGTAACACTGAATTTCTATTTATTCAAAAATTCCCAAAGCCTCAAAGATTATGAGTATTAAAAGTACTTCTTGTACTAAATCAAATGTCGAAACACTTACTTAAGCTTTTATACTTCCACATTTCATGCAGCACATATTCAAAATGTTTCAAATGACAGCACTGTAAATTATAAGTGTTCTAAAAATAAACCCAATCTCTTTCCTTTGTTGTTAAATGCCATCGAGTCGATTTTGATTCACAGCAATCCTGAATCAGGTTTCTGAGGTTGTAAATCATTACAGAAGTAGAAAGTCTCATCTTTCCCCTGCAGAGCAGCTGGTGGGCTCGAACTGCTGACCTTATGGTTTGCAATCCAGTGCATATCCTACAGAGCAATTTAGTAATAAATGGCCATAAAAAAAATAAAAATTAATCAAATTGCTCTTCCTTAAAACTTAACTTCAGTACTTTGGGCCCCACTGGGGAAACTGCTACCTATTTGATTTATATCATTTCAACATGAATATATTTATCTTGGACATTAAATAAACTTTTCTAATCCTAAAATAAATAAGCTTCATTTTCTTCTCAAACAACACAAGGATGAAAAAACAAGCTACCAAGACAAGGAATAACTATTATTCCAAATTTGTTTCAGCTTTTTCATAACAGACCTAGATTTACTGAAATTGGTAATACAATTTCAGGAAATGTTTTCAGGAGTGTTTAAATCACTCTCTTTTTAAGCTGGGTAATATAATTCATCTGGTTTAAAATTCAGGCGTTCAACAGAGTTTACTTTTCATTCCTTCTCTCCACCCACCCACCTTTCCTTCCTGAACCAAGCAACATTTACATATAGCTCCTTTATATCTTTCCAGAATTTTATGTATATACAAAGAAGCCAGTATTCCATTTTTAACCCTTTGCATACAAATCTTAGCATACCATCATATTGGCCTTCACGTTCCGTAATTATCCACCCAAGACTGTTCTGAAATGTTTGGGTCGAGAGCCCCTTAAAAGAAAACAAACATCGGGTACCGTAGCACTGAGGCAGTCGTCTTGGCGGGAGCAGACTGCCACAGCGTTCTCTCATGGGGCGGCTGGTGGATTCAAACTGCTGACCTTTCGCTTAGCAGTTGAGTGCTTAAGCAATCCACCACCAGGACTCTTCAAAGGGCCCTTTCCACTCTTAAAAATAGCTGATGATTCCAAAACGCTTTTGTTTATAGGTTGTTATTAAGTGCCGTCGAGTCAATCCCAAATCATAGCATCTGTCAGTTTGTCATACCGTGGTGGTGAAGCTATGCCACAGATTATTTTAAATACCAGCAGGGTCACCCATGATAGACAGGTTTCAGATGAGCTTCCAGATGAAGACAGACTAGGAAGAAGGAGAGATGAACTACTTCTGAATATTTAGTCACTCACTGGAAACCCCTTATGAATAGCAGAGAAACACTGTCAGATATAGTGCCAGAAAATGAGCCCCTAAGGTTGGAAGGCACTCAAAATGTGACTGGTAAGAGCTGCCCCATCAAAGTACAGTTGACCATGATGACACGAATGGCGAAAAAGCCCTTGAGAGTAAAGTCCTTGGACCTTCATTTGCTGATGGGGTACAACTCAAAATGAAGAGAAACAGTTTTACTGAGTTCTGGTGTAGCTAGCTCTTTGGGTTAATGCGCTGGACTGCAATGTTGGTTTGAACCACAAGGTTGGTGGTTCAAGCTAAACAGCTGCTCCTTGGAAACCCTATACAGGGTTGCTATGAGTTGGAAACGACTCAACGGCACTTAACAACAACTAGTGAATTGAAATGGACTGGTATTGGCCATTTTGAATCTGACAACCACATGGCTATGCTGGGAATGACAAATTAAAGAGGAATTCGCATTCATCATCAAAAAGAACATATCAAGATCATTCATACGGTACAATACTGTCTGTGATAGGATAATATCCATGCGCCTACAGGGAAGACCAGTTAATACCACTATTA
Organism: Chrysochloris asiatica; assembly: GCF_000296735.1. Classification (NCBI taxonomy): domain Eukaryota; kingdom Metazoa; phylum Chordata; class Mammalia; order Afrosoricida; family Chrysochloridae; genus Chrysochloris; species Chrysochloris asiatica. The sequence continues at coordinate 48,715,245 of NW_006408521.1, forward strand.
TTCAAATTTACGCACCAACCACTAATGCCAGTGAGGATGAAACAGAAGAATTCTACAAACTTCTATCTGAAATTGATCAAAGATGCAATCAAGATATAGTGATAATCACCGCAACTGGAACATAAAGGTTAGAAATAAAGAAGGATCAGTAATTGAAAAACACGGCCTTGGTGATAGAAATGATGCTGAAGATCGCATGATAGAATTCTGCAAATCCAATGATTTGTTCATTTCAAACACCTTTTTAAACAGCATTAAGAGACGACTATACACATGGACCTCACCAGATGGAATACACAGAAATCAAATGACTACATCTATGGAAAAACAAGGTGGAAAAGTGCCATTATCAACAGTGAAAACAAGGCCAGGGACAGATTATGGAACAGACCATCAATTGCTCATATGCAAATTCAAACTGAAGCTGAAGAAAATGAAAATAAGTCCACGAGAGCCAAAATATGTGAAGAACAGATTTGATACATTAGGCACTAAAGACCAAAGACCAGAAGAGTTATGGGATGACATCAAGAACATCATACAGGAAGAAAGCAAAAAGTCATTAAGAAGACAAGAAAGAAGGAAAAGATCAAAATGGATGTCAGAAGAGACTCTGAAACTTGCTCTCCAACATAGAGATGCTAAAGTAAATGGAAGAAATGAAGACGTACAAAAGTTGAACAGAAAATTTCAAAGGTCAGCTCAAGAAGACAAAGTCAAATATTACAACTAAATGTGCAAAGATCTGGAGTTAGAAAATCAAAAGAGAAGACTACACTCAGCATTTCTCAAACTGAGGGAATGGAAGAAAAAAAAACAAGCTTTGAATTGTGGTACTGAAGGATTCTATGGGCAAAATACTGAACGATGCAGAAAACATCAAAAGAAGATGGAAGGAATACAGAGAGTCACTGTACCAAAGGGAAATAGTTGACGTTCAACAATTTCAAGAGGTAACATAAGATCAAGAACCAGTGATACTAAAGGAAGAAGTCAGAGGTGCACTGAAGTCACTGGCAAAGAACAAGGCACCAGGAATTGATGGAATACAAATTGAAATCATTCAACTAAGTAAGGTGGCACTGGAGGCACTCACTCACCTATGCCAATTTGGAAGACAACTATCTGGCCAACTGATTGGACGATATCCATATTTGTGCCCATTCCAAAGAGAGGTGACCCAATGGAATGCAGAAATCATCAGACAATCTCTTTGATATCCCATGCGAGTACAGTTTTACTAAAAGTAATTAATATAGAAACATATACAAGTATACATTGACAGAGAACTTCCAGAGGTTCAAGCCAGACTCAGAAGAGGCCGTGGAATGAGGGATATCATGGCTGATGTCCAATGGCTCTTGACTGAAAGCAAATAATATCAGAAAGATGTTTACCTGTGCTTTATTGACTACGCAAAGGCCTTCAATTGTGTGGATCATGACACGGTATGGACAACATTGAAGTGTGAGTATCCCGGAACACTTAATTGTGCTCATGAGGAACCTGTACGTAGACTAAGAAGCAGTTGTTCAAGTAGAAGACTGAATGGTTTAAAATTAGGAAAGGTGTGCGACAGGGTTGTATTCTTTCACCATACTTGTTCAACCTGTATGCTGAGCAAATAATCCAAGAAGCTGGGTTCTATGAAGGAAAACGTGCCATCAGGATTGGAAGAAGACTCATTAACAACCTTGCTTGCTGAAAGTGAAGAGGACTTTAAAGACTTACTGAGAATGATCAAAGAGCCGTATGGATTGTGTCTCAATGTAAAGAAAACAAAAATCCTCACCACTGGACCAATAAACAACATTCTTATAAACGGAGAAAAGATTGAAGTTGTCGAAGACTTCATTTTTCTAGATCAACCATCAACAATCAAGGAAGCAGCAGTCAAGAAATCAAATGACGTGTTACATTAGGCAAATGTGCTGCACAAAACCTTTTTTAAAGTGTTGAAAAGCAAAGATGTCAGCTTGAGGACTAAGGTGCACCTGACCCAAGCTATGGTATTTTCAACAATCTCATATGCATGCGAAAGCTGGACAGTGAATAAGGAAGATTGTAGAAGTATTGATGCATTTGAGTTAATGGTGCTGGAGGAGAATATTGACAGTATCACAGGCTATCAAAAGAACAAACAGACCTGTGTTACAAGAACTATAGCTAGAGTGCTCCTTGGAGGCCAGGATGGCCAGACTTCGTCTCTCATGCTTCAGACATGTTGTCAGGAGGGACCAGTCACTGGAGAAGGATATCATGTTCGGTAAGGTGGAGGGTTAGAGAAAAAGAGGAAGAGCCCCAGCAAGATAGACTGGCAAAGTGGCAGCATCAATGGGCTCAAGTGTGGCAACAATTGTAAGGTTAGCCTAGGACTGGGCAGTGTTTCCTTCTGCTGTGCATAGGGTTGCTATGAGTCGGTACCGACTAGATGGTACCTAACAACAACAGCAAGTACTGGGTAGTAGGTTTGAACTGCCAACTTCATGGTTAGCAATCAAGCCAAGTCCTTTCCAACTCACAGTGACCCTGTATAGGGTTTCCAAGGCTATAAATCTTTGTGGGAGCAGAAAGCTTCATCTTTCTCCCACGGAGCAGCTGGTAGATTTGAACTATTGACCTTGTGGTGAGCAGTACAACTTGTCACCCATTACAGTATCACAGCTCCTTAACATTTACCATTGTAGAAATTTAAAATGTAAGGGTATTAATTAACTCACATGAAACTGTTAATAAATGGTTTCGGTATCGCATATTAACATTTTTATGAAAAGTAACTGCACTAAAATCCCCAGCACTGTAGTGAGAAGAGTGGCAGTGCTTTCTTCTTTCTGCAAGTCTCGTCCGTTTCTGCTGTAACAGACACAGGTGCTGATAGGAGGCTCGTCTGTACTCAGTTGGTTGTGATGCACTGTTTTGATTGAATAAAGAGAATCTAGCCTCACACAGACATGTGGACAGAAAGGGCGAGAATATTCTAATAGAAAGAACTGTAGCTACTGTTAAGTACCAGGGATTCAAAGAGTATAGATGTGTGACTTACAGGTGACTACCTACTCTTTAATGGTGAGTAAATTTGCCCTCACTTTGAAATAACTGAACCAACCTCTACCGGCAACAAATTTTTCATCAGAATCATCTTCACTCGCTGAGAGCGCAACTTTCAAATAACTGGTGAAACTCTTAAATGGTGTGGCCCAAGCACACTGCCTGTATTCTCCTGTAACACTACACCAAAATCTGACTTGCTGTTAAGTGCCGTTCCAATTCAGCGACCCTATACAGGATTTCTGAGGCTTTGAATCTTCAACTGGAGGCCTGGTGTGGTGCTGGAGGCCTGGTGTGGTGCTGTAGGTTGCTATGGGTTCAAACTAACTCAACAGCACTTAACAACAAATACATACATACAAACATATACATACAATAAACACATCCAACATTACAGTCCTGCTACATTCCCATCTGAACTCTGCCGATGTTTCCACATATGTTGCTGTTAAATGGCAACTCATAGCGATCCTGTCTGTTTCCTAGGAGCAGCTTGTGAGTTTGAACCACAGACTTTGAGGTTAGCATAGTAGCCCAGTGCTTATCCTGTAGTGTCAACCAGGACTCCATGTTATTTGTTGTTTTGTTAAGTACTATCGAATTGGTTCCGACTCATTGCAACCCTGTACAGGGGTTCCTAGGCTTTAAATCTTTGCAGAAGCAGAAAGCTATATAGAGTCCTGGTGTGGTGCTACAGAAGCACTGGACTGCTAACCACAAGGTTGGCGGTTCAAACCCACCAGCTGCTCCTTGAAGACCCTGTGTTAAGTGCTATCAAATCAGTTATGACTCATAGTGACCCTGTATAGGGTTTCCAAAGAGTGGCTGGTAGATTTGAATTGCCACTCTTGTGGCTCAAACCGACCTTCTGGCCGAGTGCTTTATCCCACGGCGCCACACCAGGACTCTTTACATAGGGTCACGCGCGATATGAGCTAGAACCAACTCAGCAACACTTCCCAACAGCAAGTTATAGTGAAGGTACAGAAGGAGCCGGCTAACACAAACAGACTCCTGGGCTAGTGCTGTAGGATCAGCGCTGTACTGCAAACCTACCAGCTGCTCCTCTGAAACCCTATGCAGGCTTCCTAGGAGTCAGACCGATATGCTACAATGAAGAAATCTCCTTACCTATGTCTATCAACGCTCAAAGTTATCACTACTATTATAGGACGAAAAGCTGCCTTCTCAAAGTAGAGTCAACCTTAAAGATATGGGGGAGTAAAGCTTCCAAGACCTTACATGCTGATGTAACAAATCAAAATAAGAAACATGAAAACGTCCATCAGTAGTCAAAACATGCAATGTACAAAGCAAGAATCAAGGAAAATTGGAAGTGGCCAAAAATGAAATGGAACTGAAGATCAATAGTCTAGATTATTAGTAAGTTGAAAATGAACTAGTAATAGTTATTTTTAATTGGCTAATCATATATCTTCTATACTAGGACTGAAAAATCAAAGAGGAATGGCACTGCACTCATTGTCAAAAGGAGCGTTTCAATGTCTATCCTGAAGTTGAACACTGTCAGTGAGAATACCTGCACACACCAAGCTCTCATACCAAAGATGATGAAATTAAAGATTTTTACCAACTTCTACATTTTGAAATTGAGCAACCATGTAATCACGATGCACTAATAGTTGCAATATACAAGTTGGAAACAAAAAAGTTGGGAAATATGGCTTGAGTGACAGAAACGATGCCAGAGATCTCATGACAGAATTCAACAACATAAACAGCAACTACACCACGGACTTGTCAGATGGAATACAGAGGAATCACTTCAACTACACCACGGACTTGTCAGATGGAATACAGAGGAATCACTTCAACT
>NW_006408521.1:48721429-48732007 GCF_000296735.1 Chrysochloris asiatica
GGAATACAGAGGAATCACTTCAACTACACCACGGACTTGTCAGATGGAATACAGAGGAATCACTTCAACTACACGAGTGGAAACAGAAGCTGGAAAAGCTCATTATCAGACAGAAAGACGCCAGGGGCTGACTGCAGAACAAATCAACTGCTCATATGCAAGTTCAAGGTGAAGCTGATGAAAATGAAAACCAGTCCACAAGAGCTAAAGTACATCCCACCTAAATTTAGAGGCCATTTCAGGAACAGATGTGATGCATTGAACAGTAATGGTCAAAGACTAAGAGTTGTGGCATGACATCAAACTTACAGCTAATGGTCATTAAAAACACAGGAAAGAAAGAACAGACCAAAATGAATGTCAGAAGAGAGTCTGAGACTCGTTCTTGAACACAGAGTAACTGAAGCAAGCATAAGAAATGACTGAACAGAAAACTCAGAGTGGCTCAGGAAGACCAAGCATTATAATGAAACGTGCACAGACTTACGAGTTAGAAAACCAAAAGGGAAGGACATGTTCAGCATTTTTCAAGCTGAAAGAACTGAAGAAAAACTTCAAGTTACAAGTTGCAATACAGAAGGAGTCTACGGGCAAATATTGAGCAATGTAAAAATCCTCCAAAGAAGATGAACACAATCACTGCACCAAAAAGCATTTGTAAATGTTCAACCACTTCAGGGGATAACATGATCAATGGTACTGAAGGAAGAAACCCAAAGCAGTACTGAAGGCACTGGCCAAAAACAAGATGCAGAAATTGACAGAATATCAATTGAGATGTTCCAAAAAATGGATATAATGCTGGAAGCACTCACTTGTCTATGTAAAAAAATCTGGAAGCCTGCTAGCTCCCTGGCTGGCCAGTCAACTGGAAGAGATCTATATTCATGCCTATTTCAAAGAAAGATAATGATCCAACAGAATGTGGAAATTCTCAACAAGTATCAATATCATCATATGCATGTAAAAATTTCCAAAAGATAATTAAAAATGGGGTTACAACAGTGTATCAACAGAGACCTGAAAAAACTTGAAGCCAGATTCAGAAGAGAACATGGAACATGGGGAGGGATATCACGTTGCTGATGTCAAATGGATGGATCATGGCTGAAAGCAGAGAATACAAGGCATTCAACTGTGTGGGAATCATAAGAAACAAAGGATAACACTATGAAGAGTGTGAATTCCACAACCCTTTGTGTTCCCTCAGAACCTGTCCATAGACTGAGAGATAGTTGTTAGAACAGAACACTATGTGGATTAAAATCAGGAAAACTTATGTCAGGGTTGTTTCTTTTTGCCACATGTAGTCACTCTATGCTGAGCAAATAATTTGAGAAGCTGGAAGATCTAAAGAAATAGGCATAAAGGCTTGGAGAAGACTCCTTAACAACCTGAAACATGCAAAGACACAACTTGTTCGCTGGAAGGAAAAAAAACTTGAAGCACTTACTGAGAAGATAAAAATCTTTCAGTATAGATTACACCTCAATGTAAAGAAAATAAATATCCTCACAACAGGATCAATAAACATCACCATAAAGAGGTAAGATTGAAGTTGTCAAGGATTTCATTTTACATGCTCTACAATCAATGCCCCTGGAAGCAGTCGTCTAGAAATCAAACAATACAATGCATTAGCAAATCTGCTGCAGAAGACCTCTTTATAAAGTGTTAAAGAGCAAAGAGGTCACTCTAGTTCTAAGGTATACTTGACCCAAATCCTCTCATTTGCATGTGAAAGGCAATAAACAAGGGGAATTGAAGCATTTGAATCATGGTATTTGCAAAGACTATTGAATATGCCCTGGGCTACAAAAGAAAGAGAATCTGCCTTGGAGGAAATACAGCCAAAATGCTCCTTAAAAGCATGACGGGCCTGACCCAACCTCACATCTTTGGGACATATTATCAGGAGAGACCAGTCCCTGGAAAAGGACACAATGCTTGGTAAAGTAGAGGGTCAGTGAAAAAGAAGACGACCCTCACGGAGAAGGACTGACACAACAACTGTGAGGACGGCACAAGACCATCCCTACCTGTCTAACCACAACAGAGTCTTTCTCACTCCAGCAAGGAATAAACAGAATATCTGAAAGGGAGAATTAAAACACACACATACTTTATAGTTCAACAGATACAGAAATTAACTAAAGGCTTTAAAAAGATATAAAATGTCAAATGGCCACAAATAATTGACTATGCTGCCACCTATTGGGAAAAACGTAAATAGCAGCATAGTGCTTGCTTTGATTTGAAACATCAAGTGATCAGGCAGTTTGGCTATTATAATCTGCATAAGCCTGTGAAGAGTGATTCAAGTAAATTACGTTGACTAATTATGGATTAGCTTCTATTCCTTTTCATTATCAATTAATTAGTTTGAAAGCCTTAGTATACCTAATTCAGCCAGGATGTATTTAAGTTTAGCTTATTAAAAGACATAAAAACTACGTACTCTTAATTTTATTTAGGAGTCCTGCTGTGATGCTGTAGGGTACGTGCTGGTCTGCTAACAGCAAGGTCAGCAGTTCAAACCCACCAGCCGCTCCTTGGAAACCCTATACAGGGTTGCTATGAGTCAGAACCAACTTGATAACAGCAATTTTATAAACAGGCAATTTTATTTAAAGGAATGGTTTTAAAGTAATTAATTATAGCTGATATGAAGTGAGGGGAGACACACTAGAACACCCACACTTATGGAGAGTAACCATTTGACCTAGCCTCGATTGCTTGATGATCAGAACTTGACTAGAGGAAGAGTTAAAAAAAAAAAAATTTTTTTTTGATAAAGGAAACGAGTGTAAATTGCTACAATTTGATGAACTTGACCTATACTTATGGATGTAGTAGCTCAAAATACCAACTGACAGGGAAGGAGTCTTCACATCAAGTATCAATGCTATCCTCTCTGTACACAGGGTAGATAGGGACGGGCAACTTAGACATTGGCTACCTAAAATGAGGGGGCAATAAAGGCATGAAATGATTGGCTTTCAAGGTTTCAAGAGTTTAAGAGTGTGTGAGGGAAGATAGAGTCCCCACTGAATAATTTTCATCTTGTCTAGATGGATCTGGTAAAAAGAGATGGTGATAAGATTCTTATGATTCAATAGTGAGTACTTGTTATCATGACTAATTGGAATTGTCACAATTGTAAAGGTAGAAGTTTTGTAACAAAAATGGGGGAGTAGTTAATCTTACAGTTAAGAAACAGAGGACCCCAGGTACATCAAGGGAGAAGAGCACAAGCAGAATGTGGGACCCTATCCAGAGAAGCAGCAACACCAGAGATGAGGCAGAGATGGGGGCATGGAGAGTGGGAGCAGCTGAGGACTCTTCTAGATTCATGGGAAAAGTGGCCGAGAGCTGGCAGCCAGGAGGCAGACTTGAAGAATGTGCCTTCTGGTGGTGTAAATTATTATATATGCCTGAGTATTTAAAAAAACAAAAAAACTAAAGTGAATAGAGAGAAATACTGTTAACTGATGTACATGGAGGGGATTACAATCATTGTACTGAATGAAACAAAGTGTATGATCTGTTGAATGTAAAACTGATTATTTGCCCTGTAAACTTTCATTCAATTCACAATAAAAACCTTAAAAACAACAACAATGTAATTAGTTAACATCCTTTTGGTTAAAATGGCAGAAAAATACTAATTTCAATGATTCTAAATTCAGTCTATTTTGAGAATAAAAACGGAAACTTTTTCCTCCCTTGTCTGTCTGTGTACTTCCCTTTCCTGGGGACCCTGAGCTCCCAGTTGGTGTTGTCAGCCCACTCTTCCTCGCACTGTAGAGTCGCTGTCCTGGCCTGGGAGCCAAATTCCATTTAAATCAATGCTGTAATTAAGGTAATGGACAGTACAAGCTCCAAAACACTGGCAAGCAGAAGGAACACAACTTGCTAAGAGGCCACTGACTATACATGCTACATGAAAGAAAAAAGGCTACTCGAACAGAGGAGTGGCAGAATATTTTTATTTGGTGAAACTAAAAAGGTACTCTTGATTCAATAAAGCAAATTATTACGTATAATAAACCGATCAGCATTAAGTGAGAGAGAAAATGCCACACAATTGCTCCATTCTGATTTCAAGCACACACAAAAAATAATCAAAATGAGAGCATCATTTAAGACAATTTCAAGAGCGAAGTTTTTTTATGTCCTTTAGATTCTATTACCCAAATGGTGTAGGGCAAAACAGGATTAACTACTGGCAATTCAATCCAAATACTCAATACATCACTTAGAAAAGCTTAAATTCTGCTGTGGTAACAACCTCCAAAATCTCAGTAACTTAAAATCACAAAGTTGGAACAAACAAAAGGTGGCTATTACACATACAAGGGCCTAGGATCCCGCCTTCAGGCTATAACCTGAAGAGCCTTGAAAAACAGCACTCTGAGTAAATCCAAGTCCTCAGGCACAAAGGGCCACGTACTGCATGACTTTGTGCAAAGGAAATCCAGAGCGAGACAGAGACATGAGTGGTTCCCAGGGGTGGGGGAGAGGGGAATGGGAAGTGACTGCTAATGAGTAAGAGATTTCTACTGGGATGATAAAAATGTTCTGGAATTAGATAGTGATGATGACTGTGCAGCTTTGTGATTGTATTTTAAAAGCCACTGAATTGTACACTATAAAGAAACGTTAAAACATGGATTATCTCTCAATACAAAACTTTTTAATGGATTAAAAAAAAAATCAAGGCAAGAAAGTAGCAAAGCTTTTTCCCTCATTTCCATTACACACCCCCCTCAGGGGTCTGTGGCCGGAGAAGGGAAGCATGGCAATTGGGGAGCAGATCTTAAAGGCTTCAGACCAGAAGCGACATGCTTTAATTTCACTCCCAATTGACTGGTAAAACAAAGTTAAGTCTAGCTTCAAAAGGGCAGAGATGTATGAGGGGACTTCAAAATGTTCATGGATAAGCACTAGACTGCTAACTACACAGTCAACAATTCAAATCCACCAGCCTCTCCTCAGAAACGCTACAGAGAGGTTTCTCTGCGTAGGAACCAACTTGAAAGCACTTAACAAGACTCAGGTATTTTGTGGAAGTTACAAAGACTATGGCCAGCAGGGCCAAATGAAGCCATTCCCTGCCCCCTGCAAGCCAAGGAGATCCAGGCCCTTCCCCTTCTTTGTACTTCTAGGATCTTGCTTTTGTAATTGTTCTCAGCAGGATGGCTGGTCCAGTTTATCTCGTGGAGTTTTCCATCCTATACTGGTGTGGCGCTGTGGGCTAATGTGTCAGAGACTGCAAAGTCGTTTGAACTGCAAGGTCTGTGGTTCAAGCTCACCAGCTGCTCCTTGGAAATCCTATACATGGTCGCTATGGGTCGGGATCGACTCTACAGCACTTAACAACAACATGCTCACTAATGAAGTCCTGGTGTGGCTCTGTGGGCTAATGTGTCAGACGGCAAAGACGTTTGAACTGCAAGGTCGCTGGTTCAAGCTCACCAGCTGCTCCTTGGAAATCCTATACACGGTCACTATGGGTCGGAACCAACTCGACAGCACTTAACAACATACTCACTAATACACCTAGTAGAGTTCCAGTTTGATCAGGTTTCCTACTAGGAATCCCTGCAACTCACCAGCTTGGTTTGTTATACTGACCAAGAAATCAACATGATTGACTGAAAAAGACAACAGGAAGCCTTAGGTTTTTTAACATGAATGTAAGCCCATCAAATTAGGGTGTTTAGAAGACCGATCAGAAAAAAAGAAGATACTATAGAAAGGCAAATCAATTAGGAAACCACCAATGTAAAATGATAGTGGTGGTGGTGGTTGTGTACCACCAAATCAGTTCTCACTCATAGAGACCCCATAGAGGGTTTCCAAGGCTGTAAATCTTTACAGGAGCAAAAAGCCTCATCTTTCTCCCGCGGAGCAACTGGTAGATCTGAACTGCCGACCTTATGATTAGCAGCCCAGTTCATAATCGACGAGGGGGGTGGGGGAGTGGGACAGGGAACTGAAGACACTGAGCAGCCTGGACAGGGCCCTGGGGCAGACATGCTGTCGGAGGGCTCCTAGAGGAGGCCAACATGGCTGAGAGGGGGGCATGCTTTGTTCCCAAGGGAGCTGGGAGAACTGTATTGCCCTGAAGGAGGGAAAGCTTCCAGAATTTGTCTGCATGTTTTCTGATCCTGATTCCAAGTTTTGCTTCCTTAATTAACCATTTACCTTTAAGTATGGTCTGTGAGTACTGTGGCCATTGCAATGGGTTATTGTTTCCTCTTTCTCCCTCTGTCTCTCTTCTCTCTCTCTCCCCCTTCCTCCCTCCCTTCTCTTCTCTCTCTCTCCCTGCTTCTCTCTGTCCATTTCCCTAGGATCTGTTGTATACATAGTTAAACTCCTCATCAATTTCAACCATGGCCCTCATACCAGGTTCTAGAACCGACTACTCCCTTCACTGATTTAATACCAGACATGTCATTTGCATACTAGGCTATGGTCATATCATTTGCATAAGTATATTGACCAATCCCTGCAAGGTTTGTAAAACAGACTAATCACAGGGCAGGCTGCAGCCCAGGTTCAGACAAAAATTATCAACCCACAAGCTGTTTATAGCTTACCCAGGAAATGTCAATCAATCTGAGCAAAATGTAACAAACCCTCTGGTGCAAAAAACTAGGGCAGAACTAACTCACACTTTCAATTTTCCAAAGAATCACATAAAGGAGCTCATTTTACTACAACTGCACTAGTCTAGCCATCAGCCAAATAATGACACAGAAAGGGGTGAAAACAATAGGAACGAAAGGGAACAGAGCAAGAGAATGACAGTATTCCACCAATCTTGATCATCATCAGAAAACAGAAGGGAGACATTGAATATTTTTCATCTTGTCTAGACGGGTCTGGTAAAAAGAGATGGGAATAAGATTCTTATGATTCAATAGTGAGTAATTGTTATCATGACTAACTGTGACTGTCACAACTGTAAAGGTAGAAGTTTTATAACAAAAATGGGGGAGTAGTTAATCTTACAGTCCAGAAAACAGAGGACCCCCTAGGCACATCAAGGGAGAAGAACACAAGCGGAATGCAGGATCTTATCCAGAGAAGCAACGACACGAGAGATGGAAGCAGGGATAGGGACATGGAGAGAGGGAGCAACTGAGGACTCTAGATTCATGGGAAGAGAGGGACTGAGAACAGGCGGCCAGGAGGAAGGCTTACAGAATGTGCCCTTTGGTGGTTTACATTATTATATATTCCTGAGTATTTCTGTGTACATCTCCTCACCCCCCGCCACACCCCAAAAAAAAGAAAAACAAAGGGAATGGAAGTAAATACTGTTGAATAATGCCACACAGAGAAGGTTGTAATCATTGCAGTAAAACAAAGGTGTAAAGCCGATGTAAATGATCACTCAGTTCACAATAAAAAAAGAAATCTAACAGTTAAAAAAAAAAAAAAAAAAAAAACCAGAAGGGAGAAAAAAGAAGTGACAGATAAATAGGAAATCTCAACTTATTGAGAGAAACAGACTCGGGTGAAGATAAATTTAGATTCAGGAATGACAAGGCACCCAAGATGAACTATTCAACAAGGCAGCTACTTTAGATATCCTCCAAAATGTATGGAAATTACTAAGCAAATCAGAATATTACATACTAAACTGGTTAACCAATTTTCTCCCTATAGTCAATCTTATCCATTCATTGGTATGTCAAAGAAACAGAGCTAGAAAAAGGAAAAAAAATCAAATCCAATATAGAAGTTCACTATCACACTATTAAAGAAGAGAGGAGTAAAGAACAAGAGGTGGGTCAGGGCAAAGAAATTAATAAACAAGTAGCAAGACCGCACAGTGTCAAACACACCTGCAGCAAGTTAAAAAGTATATACAGACAAGCAGTGAAACAGAATAGTATGGGAAATAAGTGGGTTTAGCTATTTGTTAAATGTTTTGTGAATTTAACAAAACAAAACTTGAAAATTACTAAAGTATTATAAAAGCAGTTTCTAAAATGAGTCAAATGTGTGCTTTGATTTTAAAGAGGCAGCAAGTTAAAATATCCTTATAAAAATATTTAGGGTCAGCATATTAAAATGATCTTTCAAAATTTCTGACAACAGTACTCTCTAGTTTTCTGAATCAATACCATCAAAATATAACTGAGACTCTAGACTATTCTTTCATGTACTCTTCAGTCTCCCCAGCAGGATGTGTGTCTGAATTGGGACAAATAAGTCACTCACTCTCACATGTGAATTGTACAAACTAGTATCTATTTAAGTTACCCTTGTCAAAGGCTGATGTCCTGTAGATCCAATTTTTTGATTAATCAACTCCAACATGAAATTTCTTATTCTCCACTAAACGAAATTCTTTCCACATGCTTATCTTGGCTCATAACAATATTTCACTACAAAAATCAGAACTGCAAGGGACTCATTTCTAACATATATAGGAAACTACAACACCTCTACAAGAAAAAAACAAATAATCCAACTAAAAAATGGACACAGGACATGAACACACTTCACCAAGGAGGAGATCCAGGCAACCAACAAACATATGAAGAAATGTTCACGATCACTAGCCATTTGTTGTTGTTATGTGCCGTGGGCTCGTTTCCAACTCATAGCGAACCTGTATAGGGTTTCTGAGGCTGTAAATCTTTACGGGAGCAAAAAGCCTCATCTTTCTCCTGTGGAACAGCTAGCTGGTAGTTTCGAACTGCCAACCTTGATGTTCGCAGCACGATTCGTAACCACTACGCTACCAGAGCTCTTTTGTTGTTGTTGTTAAGTGCCGTTGAGTTGGTTCCAACCCATAGCAACCCTCTAGAGTGTTTTCAAGGAGCAACTGGTAAGCTTGAACCACCAACCACCTTGCAGTTCAAACTGACTTTGCAGTGTAGTGCATTAACCCACAGGCCCCACACCAGGACTCCTTTATGCAAATCAAAACAACAATAAGATATCATTTCACACCAGCAATAACAGCAAAGATCAAAAAAGTAGAGGACAATAAATGCTGGCAGGGATGTGGAGAGACTGGGACACTCCTGCATTGTTGGTGGGACTGCAAAATGGTCCAACCTTTCTGGAGGGCAATATGGCACTTCCTCAGAAGGTTGGAAATAGAAATACTTTATGATCCAGCAATTCCTCTACTTGGTATTTACCCACAAGAAATACAAGCCATAACACGAGTAGATATATGCACACCAATGTTCACAGCAGCACTATTTACAATAGCAAAAAGATGGAGACAGCCAAAGTGCCCATCAACTGAAGAATGGATAAATAAACTGTGGTATATACACACAATGGAATATTATGCTACCTTGAAGAATAACAAGGAAGCTGCAAGCCACGGCATAACATGGATGAACTATGAGGACATTATGCTTAGTGAAATTAGTCACAAAAGGAGAAATACTGCATAGGACCACTACTGTAAAAGACTAAGAAAAAGAACCCATACTAAAGGGGGAAGGATTCTTTGCAGGCTATTGGGATGTAAGGGGTGAGGGGAGGGGAGGCAGGGGAATGTGGAGCACAGGGCAGGGAATAGACACAGGATAGTTTGAGTGCTAGGGAGGGGCGCAATACACAAGAAAGGGGAGAGGAATGGAAGAACAAAGCTGATGGGAAAACAACTAGGCACGTTTGCATGGGCTAAGTGGGACAGAGGTAAATAATGATGTATGCACATCCTAGGAACAACAGGGCTCTGGGATACTGGGATTGAGACATGGTTGGAATGGGGAGAAGGGGGGAAATAATGTTAAGATGCTTGACTGTCTTTTGAATCTTGGTTTCCCTGGCATACCATTATAAAATAGACACTTGAGGGTGAGAGAAAGGAATAGCTAGAAATATCACCATAGAAAGCTTGTAAGTCTGTCTTCTGCCTATAACTGATTGGGATACCTAAAATGGGCTACAACGTGCCCAGTAAAGAAGTTGTCCTGCGGAACCTCTGCATTACGTAAGACCGGCCATAGGTGGAATCCTGAACCTCATCCAGAATCTTCTGAGGTGGGAAATTTCCACTTGAAAGGACAAGCGGACCAGCCTGAGCAGCTAGAAAAACAGAAGATACCTCTTGAAAGAAAGACCAACATGAAAAATACAAAACAATATAGACAGACCTACTGACTACTAGAAGAACAAGCAAGTTGCTCACCCAGGAAACATCAAGGCAAGTGGTCGGGTCCCCTCGTGGCAAATCCCATTCCAAGACTAAGACTCAATGGGTATACACGCTCTGATTGGTGACCACAATCGTCGCAGATAAGGGGAAGTGAGGGAAAAACACCAATGAAGCTGCAAGCTAAGCCCTACCACGTTCAACAGACTCCTGTGAACCTGGGTGGAGACCTGGTTGGCCAGCAGTGTAGCAAGACTGGGGGACTATTGGGCCCAACAGAGTCAGTGACATAGCCACAGAGGACTAGAGTGGAGAGTGAAGCGTCCAGCTGAGAAGAAGTGAGGGCATATGCATAAGAACACCCACACTTGCAGATAATACCCACGTTACCTGGCTTCAATGACTGGATGATCAGAGCTCAACTAAAAGAAGAAAGA
>NW_006408521.1:48732362-48769753 GCF_000296735.1 Chrysochloris asiatica
AGACGTTTTGTAGCAAAAGGAGGGGAGTGATTGACTTCGCAGTCTAGGAGTGGAGGTCCCTGGGACCATCAAGGGAGAAGAACGGAGAGAAGCAGTGACGCCAGAGATGGAGGCAGAGACGATGACGTGGAGAGATGGAGCTGCTGGGGAGTTTAGACACAGAGAGGGAGAGGGGCTGTGTGCTGATGACCAGCGGGGCAGGCTTGCAGGGTACACCCTTTGGTTGGTTTATGATGCATGGAGGGGATTGTAACCATGGCAGTGAAACGATATATGATAGGATGAATGTAAAGCTAATGTTCTCCCATATAAACTATCACATAATTCACATTAAAAAACAAACAAACACAAAAACCCCACAGAACTGCAATCAAAATCCTCTACCCAAATTCTCTCTCTCATTCATGGGACCAGTCATATACGCTTCATTCTTTGTCTAGCTAAAAATTTGCTGAAGCTCTCTATACATCAGAGATTATAGCAAGTCTGTACTGGAACACTGAGTACATTAATAAAATGGTACACTTCTAATCATTTCCAGATAAACAGAAATTACAGGAATTTGTAATAACCAGACCAACTTTACAAAGAAACAGACTGCAAAGTCTGCTGTTCGAGCCTGCCATTCACTGAGGGAGAAAGATGAGGCTTTCTGCTCCCATGAAGATTTGTGGTTGTTATGTGCCGTGGAGTCGGTTTTGACTCATGGCGACCCTGTACAGGGTTTCTGAGGCTGTAAATCTTTACGGGAGCAGAAAGCCTCATCTTTCTCCCACAGAACAGCTGGCAGTTTCGAACTGCTGACCTTGCGGCTTGCAGCCTGATTCGTAACCACTACACTACCATGAAGATTTAGAGCCTCAGAAACCATGTACAGGGTTGCTAAGAGCCAGAACCAACTCGACGGCACATAACAACAACAACCAAGTAAAACAAACATGTAAAACTAAAAATACAGAACCCGATGTAACAATTTCTAATGAAGGCAACTACAAAACAGATAGAGGGACTAAGTGTAGTTAGTCTCTAAATGATGAGGAAGTTAAGTAAGTTCAAAAAAACGGACTTTTAAACTGGGGAAGAAAATTTAAATTACACAGTAACCTCAAAGAAAATTACTAAATACTCTCATCTGCAAAAATGAGAAATAAAGATTTAATAAACACCACAGGAAAAAAAAAAAAACAGCAGTGAAGAAAATGACAAGAAAACCCACAAACAAAATGAACTCAGCACAGAAAATTATGTGCAGCAAAGAAACCAGCAGCAAATGCACATACGCACACAAAGCGCCCCCCAAAACCACAGCAAAATGACAGCAATCAATTCGTACCTATCAATAGTTACACTGAATGTAAATGGATGAAATGTGCCAGTCAAGAGACAAAAAGTAGCAGAATGGATAAGAAAACAGGATCCTTCAACACACTGTCTACAAGAGACACACCTTATATACAAAGACTAAAAAAGATTTTAAAAAACAAACTCAAAGGATGGGAAAATAATGTGCCAAAAATGAGCAGAAGTGACAATATTAATCTCTGGCAAAATAGACAAAACCAGCATAGGAGACAAAGAAGGAAATTACATAATAATTAAAGTGTCACTTGAACAAGGAGACATAGCCATAACACATATCTACGCTCCCAATGAAAAAGCATCAAATACATAAATCAAACTAACAGAATTGAACAGAGAGACAGATGATGTTACCATAATAGTTGCTGTAAGTGCTATGGAGTTCGTTCCTGGTCATGTGACCCAGTAGAGGATTTCTAAGGAACGGAACGGCCGGTGGAAAACGATCTTGCAGTTAGTAGTCCAGTGTTTACCATACAGTGCCCAACTAGGACTCCAACAATATAGTAGATTTTAATACACCACTTTAGACAAAGGTCAAGTAAGATACAGAAGAATAACAGAAATAAACAACTTGATCTCATAGACTTCTAAAGAGCACACAACCCAATAAAAACACAATAGCCGTCCTTTTCCAGGAGCTCTAGTAGCATAGTGGTTACGAACTCAAGGTCAGCAGTTCAAAACTACCAGCGGTTCCATGGGAGAAAGATGAGGCTTTCTGTTCCAGTAAAGATTTACAGCCTCAGAAACCCTGTACAGGGTTGCTGTGAGTCAGAACCAACTCCACGGCACATCACCACCACCACCATACATTCTTTTCCAGTGCACACTGAAGAGTCACCAGAATCGACCATATGTTAGGCCACAAGGCAAGCCTCAGTCAATTTAAAGCCACTGAAGTATTGCAAATACTTTTCAGATCACAACGCTATAAAATTAGAAATCAACAATGGGAAGATCAAGGGGAAAAACATTAAATACCTGGAAACTGAATAACATCCTACTAAAAACAAAGGAGTTCTGGTAGCGTAGTGGTTCCGAATCGGGCTGTGAACCTCAAGGTCGGCAGTTCGAAACTACCAGTTGTTCCGCAGGAGAGAAAAATGAGACTTTCTGCTCCTGTAAAGATTTACAGCCTCGGAAACCCTGTACAGGGTCGCTATGAGTCGGAACAGACTCCATGGCACATTACAACAACAACAACAACATACAGTCCTGGTGTGGCGCTGCAGGATAAGTATTGGACTGCTAATTGCAAGGTCAGTGGTTCAAGTACAGCAGCTGCTCCTTGGAAACCCTATATATGGTCATGATGACTCAGAACTGACTCGATGGCACTTAACAACATACAAAACTGTTGCAGACCGTGTAAGACTAGTCAGAGGTTCGAGGCCCTCTAGGGCTGAGTGTAACAAATGAGGCCACTGGCAGTTAATGGAAAATTGCTTTCATCTTAATATTCAGGTATATATATTAAATTAATACACTGGAGCCTTTGAAAATCCACAGATAAATGTGATATTTTCCTAAAGCCAAGACTAAAGGTTGCAAGGTTAAACCTTTCCCCAAAGGATTAACTAAAAATATCTTAGCTACTTCTCAGTTCTTTGTTCTATAGACAAAGAACCCATCCTCCCTAATCCCTTTTCCAGGTGCAGCCCATTCACCTGGGCGTCTCCTGCAGAACTCTCAACTTCCCCCAACTGACCTCAGGGGCTATAGATATGTTAATTGAGCCTGAGAATCCAAGTTGCTGGCCTGGGATTCGAACCAGTGAAGTACAATGTAAAGTTACCTGACTGTCTGGAAAATTACTGATGTTAGCTGTATCCTGTTTTAGTCCCTCCCAGCTTGGTGTGAAACTCCTCCCCTAAATAAAACAGAGGCCCGGGCCTCCCCAGGTGTGCATTACTGGTTGGAAGGCATGGAGTAAAGATTGCGGTGCGTTACGGGTTGGAAGGCATGCATTAAAGATTGCAGGGCAGTGAGTCGCTGCCTGCAAGGCCATGATGCCTGTAGTCCCAAGCCTGCCCACCAGTGATGTATCCACCCTGGCTTTGGGGTGCCTCATTGTCTCCCTTCTTCTGTTTGTCTGTGTATTCTTTCGCTATCCCTATCGCCGCTGGATCTCCCCTCCTCGTGAACCAAACACGCGTGACAACTATGTCGGGGTCAGACCCCGGCACAAAACCAAAGTGAACATTACTCTCTCTCAATGGAAAGAAACTGAAAGCATTCCCTTTGTGAACAGGAACCAAACAAGGATGCCCTTTATCACCATTCCTATTCAATATTGTGCTAGAAGATTTAGACCTGTAAGTCAAGAAAGGGAAGTTGTTGTTAAGTGCCATCGAGTCAGTTCTGACTCATACTGACCCTGTATAGGGCTTCCAAGGAGCGGCTGGTGAGCTTTGAAGCCCTGATCTTGTGGTTCAAAGTGACCTTGCAGTCCAGCACATTAAACCACAATATCACACCAGGGTTCCGAAACTGTTTTGAGGAACAAGGGTTTCAGGTAAGGGCACACATTACACAGGTGAACACAAATGAGTTTACTCTTCAAGAGAATGAAGCATTTGGCAAGCAGAAGGAAAAATATCTTACAATGTAGCTTAAAGGAACCACACATTTTAATAAAGCCATTTCATTTTAATGTGCAGAAAATTTACAAGATGCTATTAACATGTTTAATCAAGAGCTGAGCCCAAAGCCCTCAAGACTCCTGGTTCAGTCTATTTTTAACCAATCCTCCCTGCTTACTTAATAAAGGCTACAGAACTGATCATCTTACAAAACACGTAATTTTGAAGTGAATTTGCTTCCAGATCGTATTGCTGACCTCAAAATTAAGACATGTATCGGTTTTAAAAACAAACTAAATTCCCTAGTTTCCATCACATACAACCTTTGCATTTATCACTACATTTTTAAAAACCTAGCATTAAAGCAAACATTATCTGCTTTAATTTTTTAAGAATTATTATTCACATGTTAAATGCAACTTGATACAACTTTTGTGACCCACAATATGCACTTAGCAAGTGATGTTATTTACAAGATCGAGTATTTGCTGCAGCATTCATCGTTAGTAACAGCTGAAGACTGAAAGCTGCTTACCTATTCACCCATCAAACATGGGCTAAGTATATTAAGGCCCGTCCACACAATGAAATGGAGTCCTACTTTGGCACTACTGTGGGTTAATGCGCCAGACTGCAGCCGTTTGAACTGCAAGGTAAGCGGTTCAAGCTCACTAGCTGCTCTTCAGAAACACTATACAGGGTCACTATAAGTTGGAATTGACTCAACAGCACTTAACAACAACAACACACAATGAAATGTTACGCTGCCAGTCCAAGGAAGGCAGGTGTTCCCTATGAACCAACAGGGACCTCTAACACCTCAGAGAGGTGTTCTCTGAACCTCAGGGACTCATGTGCAGCCCCGACTGAGCAAGCAATAAGTTATTTCACATAATTCCTAATTGAGTGATCAAATTCCTACTCCCACAGCCAAGTAAAGTACCCTCCCAAAATGATTCATTAGCTTTAGCTTGATAATATAATATAAACATGTCCTCTAACTTTCAAAATATCTTACAATAATATAAGATGCAGAAGACTAAAAAATAAACTTAATAGAAACAAATTAAAATTTAAGAAAAATCCACTCACCCACACACACATTACACTGTGACCTGTGAATGGGGCAGAAGGCAGCACAGAAGTGTGACCGGTATAATCCACACACTGTCCACAGTCCCTAGACAGTACCTGTAAGCCACACGAGTAATACATTCCGGCCTAGAGATTTCAACTGAAATGGTTTGCATTCTGGGTAATGGAGGAATGGTTAGTATTATTTCAAGAATATTCAGCCAGTGCTCATCAAACTACCCTTTCTGATGTCACTGAGTTTTTGACTGCCCTAATGATGGAAGCCCACAAGTCTCTGCTAAATATCAAGAGGTTCCTAGTTTCACCCACTCCCCAAGACCACCAAGATCTCAAGTTTAAAAACATGATTAAGCTCATTATTCTAACAGAAAACCGTTTGCTCTCTAGCTAACAGTAAGTATTTATTCACAACCAGTTATTCAATATGCATTTCACTCAGTAAACCTCAGGTACTGGGTTAGGTACCGAGCGTACATTAACAAGGACAACAGACATGGTCCTCTGTCCTCGCAGCATAGAAGGGGGACAACTACTTAAGTCATTACAATCAAGAACAAACAATGATAAAGAACAGGGTTCTACAGGAGCGCGGATGAGGGGCACCACAACCAACCTTGAGGAGTTTCAGAGAATATCTCCCAAAGCAAATGATGTCTTTAAGTTTCAGCCTAAATGTCTAAAGTTTCAGCCCAAGTTCACATTTACCAAAACAAGTTAGAGAGCAGAACGAGGGAAGGAACGTTCCAGGTAGTCAAGTTAACATGGTGAAAGCCAAGAGGTGGGGAGTTCCAGTCACTCCAATAAGTTGGGTACAAGGAGCAGAGAGGTGAGGAACCAGGCCACAGGAAGCCACAGGAATCCACAGGAATAGACTTCAAAAGGCTTCCTAAACCACAGTAAGCAGTGTACACTGTCAGACCTGGGCTGCTAAAAAGTCACTCTGAGTGCAATACAAAGAGAAGGTTGGCCGTGTTAGGAATCGAGAAGTGCCGGCAGTGGGGATGAACATTTTGGCACTGGGAGAGAATGGTGACCCAGACTTTGGTGGCAGTAGTATCTCAGGAAGTGACTAAGAGGTAAGGGAGATACAGGAAGTAAATGGGATTTGGCAATACATTGGCTATGGGAACTGAGGCAAAGGGAGGAGTCAAGAATTAGAAAGTAAATCTTTCAAAACTACTATTGGGGTTCCTTTACAATTTATACACAGCATCTGCCACGAAATGTATTTGCTGAATGACTAAAGATTTTATACTTAGATGAATAAGATAAAGATAACAATTTATAGGAAAAGTATACATCTGGCTATGATAAAACAGCTCTGGATATAAATGAAAATTTTTTTTTAAAAAAAGGCTTTTAAGCACAGCTACTTGGAGTTTAAAAAATCTAAGTTATCTAAGACCACGAGGTAAGCAAGATATAACCACCAAGCCCCAAACATTCCTCACAACCTGCTAGAACCTGTGCTTACTTCAGAATGGGTGGGGCCCTTCCTAAGCATGGGGGGGGGGAAGGGAGGGAATGAATGTTGTGTGACTCATAGTGACCCTGTATAAGGTTTCCCAGGCTGTAAATCTTTGCGGGAGCAGAAAGGCTCATGTTTCTCCTAAGGAGCAACTGGTATATTCAAAGAACTGACCCCGTGGTTACACTACTACCGAGGGTGGAGCCTGGTAAACCTCCTACTGACTGACTTCTCTAGACATCATGTGACGTCAGCACCACAAGTAAAATGTGCTCTGGCCCCTGCCCTTCAAGTGCTAGCACTTTACTGAGTCACATGGACGGAGGGGAAGGGATACATCCACAGGCTAAATGCTCCCGTAAACAGAGCTTTCTCTACAACGTGCCCCTGGACCTGGAAGGACAGTTTAAGGTCTGAAACAGTCCACTTACAATGTTTTACAATTTTTAGCAGGTGTTCACATTAATAATCTATACTAAAGATTAGCAAGTACACGATTTGGTCAAGATTCATCTAAAAAATATCCATGCATTTATATTACCCTCAAATTCACAAGTTTCCAAATGCAATACCAGTCAGTCCAAAAAATCCCAAGGAAGTCATAATTAATACACTCCATTCTTTACCTGCAGCTCCTTTGAGACTCTCTCTAAGTGATTTGTAATCTTTTTAATCAGATCACTATACATCTGTTCCGAGTGCTGCTGGCATACACATTTATACACACAACTGTAAAAAACAAACACAAGTTAGCAATGACACAATTAACCTCAGCACACTGTCCATACATAAGCACTGATCAAACCATAAGTTAAGATTTAAAAAAGCAATCAACCACAACTTGTAAATATAACTTTATCTCCCCCCGCCTCCCCGCACCCCCAAGTTCTGTTTTCGGCTTCAAGAGATACGACCACCAGCTGCAGCAAACACTCCAGTGCGAGTTCTCTCTTACACTTCTCTTCAGTGCTGGATAAAGCCCAATATAGCCAGATATCTGGGGGGCTGAATATGGCAACTACTCATAAACCAGCTTCTCTCTTAATAACTCAATGTTTTTGTGTGTGAGAGTTAAAATCAGGAAGAAAAAGTGGTTCACAAACATGTCTGCAATGTGACGTCTTTGTGTGTCCGTTGTGTGGAACACATAGTTGTCACACACCCCCTCTGTGACTGTGCTCGTCTCTACCCCCACCCCCAGTTCCTCACTGTTGTACTGCTTCCATTTCCCATGAGCCGAGAAACCAAACAATCAAAGCCTGTTCGTATGGGGTGCCAACAATCCCAGCAGAGTAATAAGCTAGGGTTTCTCTGGGAGAACAATGCGACCATTTTTTGCACCAGATACTTCATGGCAGTCTTGCCTGGTCTGCAGTAAGTGGGGGGGCTGAGGTGGCCAAAGTCTAATGTCTAGACAAGTAGAGTTTACTCTATCTTGATTTGCAAATCACTTCTGAAGCAAAAAAGTATAAATTAACCCTCCAATCAATCCATTAATGTGTGGAGTATATATTTACAGAGCCTCACCTTACGCATTATATAGTATATGCCACACATACTGGCAAAATTTAAGTTGCCAAAACCATAACACATCTTTTCAAACACAGGTAAATTAATTCTTGACTTACCTGTATATCTGTTCATAGGATATGGGGATATAGTCACCAGGACTCTGGGTTAAAAGCTGATCTATGGCACCATCCAATTTTGGCCAGTATGTGCTCTTATAATCTTCAATAGTTATAACATTCATTACTAAAATCAAAAAGTAAAGTAAATATTACTAAGTGCCACATATAAAATCAACACAAACCACAGCAATTTAGAGTTCTCAAATTTCTATCATTTACGCTCTAATTTTGCGCCAACACTCTAACACCTATATACAACTCATTACTATTTCATTTCAATTTTAAAAAGCTACCTGGTCAGATATGCATATATCTGCATACCTCATATGCATGTGAAACTGGACAGTGAATAAGGAAGACCGTAGAAAAATGATGCATTTGAGTTATGGTGTTGGAGGAGAACACTGAAAGTGCCAGGGGCTGCCAAAAGAACCAATAGATCTGTGTTGGAAGACGTGCAAGCCAGAGTGCTCCTTAGGAGACACGATGGCCAGACTTCATCTTTCCTACTTTGGACACATTATCTGAAGGGACCAGCTCCTGGAGAAGGACATTATGCTTGGTAAAGTGGCAGGTCAACAAAAAAGAGGAAGACCCCCAATGAGATGGATTGGCACAGTGGCAGCAGCAACGGACTCAAGAGCGGCAACAATTGTGAGGTTGGTGCAGGACCGGGCAGTGTTTCATTCTGTTGTGCACAGGGTCGCTATGAGTTGGTACTGACTCGATTGCACCTAATAACAACAACCTGGTCAGAAATTGTAAGCAGTCATTATCATCATTTAAAAAGAAATACTATGAGTCTGTCTGTCTTGGAAAATAAAAGCAAAGCAAGCAAATGCCAATGGTTCCCCTTCCAGTTTTCCAGACGCTGATGTTAGCGTGGCATTCTCCAACATGCACTGATCCTAAAATACAGGCGGCCATTGATGCCACAAAATGGCTGACCAGTGACCACCCCTATGACTTACCAGAGTTCAGGAGAACTCCGACCCCCAGCAATCAATTTTTATAGATACAGCCTGGAGAAATTTTACCTAAGGATAAGACTATGGGCACTAAATCTAAATGTTTCCAGAACAAAAGAGATTACTAGTAAACTTGCTGAGACTTAGGGTAATTCTAGTACCTCATCAACATGCCTAGGGTGCTGACTTACAGTTCTTACTATCTACTATTGATTCACTCAAAAGAAAAGAAAGAATGTCAACTGGAGGTTTACAAGGCAGGTTTACAGCATTCCTAACTGGGCCTGGCTTCTTAACTACACTACAGCCCTGATAAAGCATTTCTATCATCTGGTCCAAAGTCTGAAGTCCAGGAGCTCTGGTAGCAAAACACAAGATCAGCAGTTCGAAACTACCAGCTGCTCCACGGGAGAAAGATGAGGCTTTCTGCTCCTGTAAAGATTTACAGCCTCTGAAACTATGAGTCGGCACGACTCCACGGCACGCACGTAACAACAACAACACCTGGTCCAATGCCTGAAGTCCAGGGCAGACATTGCTTCACAAGAATAAGGTGCTAATTAATGTTAAGATACCCTGTGTCTCCTTGTAAAGGACACTTGAGGGATGAACTACAAATTCACACAACACTGAAAAATCTTAAATACACTTTGCAAAGTGAAAAAAGCCAGACCAAAAGACTACATTCAAATAACACTGAGAGAAAGCAAGCCAGGAGAAAAGAAACCAGATCAGTGGTTGCCAAGGGCTGGAAGGTGAGTTGTTGTTGTTACGTGCCATCGAGTTGGTACCAACTCGTAGTGACCTTATGCACAGCAGAATGACACACTGCCTGAAACCTCACTACTGTTGACTCGCTTCAGTCCATCGATGCTGCCACTAGACCAATCCATCTTGTTGGGGGTCTTCCTCTTTTTCTCTGACCCTCCACCTTACCAAACATGATATCCTTCTCCAGTGACTGGTCGCTTCTGACAATATGTCCTAAGTATGAGAGACGAAGTTTGGCCATCTTGCCCTCCAAGGAGCACTCTGACTGTACTTCTTCCAAAACGGATCTATTGATTCTTTTGGCAGCCCATGGCACTTTCAACATTCTCCACCAACACCGTAACTCAAATGCATCAATTCTTCTACGGTCTTCCTTATTCACTGTCCAGTTTTGCATGCATATGAGACCTAGTTGATTAACAGTGGCTCCCATTTCTACAGAAGAAAATCCCACCTCTTCAACCCCTTCCCAGCCCAGCCTTTTCTAGCTATCCAGATTCAACTGGAACACCCAATGTTCCAACAGAAATTTCAGCTCTGGGTCTTTGGGACATGCTGCCCACTTGGTAAGGAATTTTCTTCCCGCCCACTCCCTTCCTGCACCCTCCTGGCAAACTATTCATTTTCATATTTTTTTTTCTCCCCAATAAATATTTACCAAGGACCATTTATCAGGCACTTCCTAAGAGATAAGGAGTCCTGGTGTCACAGTGGGTTAAGTGTAGGACTGCTAACCCCAATGTTGGTAGTTCAAACTCATCTTTCACCTTGGCTGTCTATGCCTGTAAAGATTTAGTCTCAGAAGCCCAAAGGCCAAGTTCTGCTCTGTCCTGGAGGGTGAGTCGGAATTGACTCAAGCGCAGTGGGTTTGGTTTCTTTTGGCTTCTTCTGCTCCAAAAAACCTTCAGAGACCCTTCACAACATAACCCTGCAGCCACTCTAGAACCTTAGGCCCTGCACAGCCAGACTGCATCCTGCTTTCCTCTGAGTTCCCATTTACATCGTATGTCCTGTGGTGGCGCTGTGGGTTAAGGTGCGCTGGACTGCAAAGTTGGTTCAGGCTCACCAGTCACTCCTTGGAAACGCTATACAGGGTCGTTTTGGGTTGGAACCTAGTTGATGGTACTTAACAACAACAACATAGTGATATGAGGAGCCTAGGAATAGTAATGGATTACCAGCTGGGCGGGTAATCGCAAGGCCAGCCGTTCTAATTTACCAGGCACTCCTGGGGAGAAAAGATGAGCATTCTGCTCCCGTAAAGATTTACAGCCTTGGAATCTGTGTGCAAGGTCAGAACTTCATCATAATCATAACTTAATCATAATGCATCAGAATTATCTGTCTTGCTATCATCTCCCACAATAGCCTGTGTCTCATTCATCACCAGAGGCTAACATTATTACCTTAGCATGCAAAAGACACTAAATATTTATTCAATAAAATGCCATTTAGATGTCATTAAAGCACACCTACAATTATAAATTATGGATCTCTACAACTCTGTCCAAACATTGCTAGTCAAATGGTCACAAGAACAGAAAGAAAAATAGACCAGTTTGCCCTGCCAAGACATATTATTACCAAAGGACACCAACAGTAATTTTATATAGTGCTTTATTTATTGGTTTATGATGTGGCTTCATATGGTCTACAAGGAAGCAAACAGCATTTGTTTTCTTTAAGAGATTTGGGATTAGGCCTTCTATAAACATTACCATTGATCTCTCTTCAAGTTTCATCGATATAATTTTATGTGATAACTGTCAATAAATGACAAGATCCCCAATGCAGTTTTTCATATCCCCTGTATGCATTTTCCTCTAACTTGCTCCTAGGAAGATGTACTACCAATAAGGTGCAACCCCTCATCCTCCAAAAAAGACAGTCAAAAGTGTGGATACTGGTAAGGCTAGTGGTAACTCAAATACGTCCTAAGTAAGTCAGGTACTACCTCTATCTCCATCCATATGTATGTATGTAGTGCCTTTTATTCCCATACTCCAGACCCAACTGCCCCTACCCTCCACACATTCCGAGAATGAACCATTCTAGTCTTTGTTTGTTTCACTTTACACACATACTAAATGTGGTCCTGCAGAGTGTAGTGTCTCCACAGAAATACTGGACCGTAAACCACAAGGTCCACAGGTCAAGCCTACCAGTTGCTCCACAGGAGAAAAATGAGGCTTTCTGCTCCTGAGAGGTTTAGAGCCTCAGAAACCCTACATAGGGTCTTTATGAGTCAGAACTAACACCACACTTAACAGCAACAACAAATGTGGCCTATTGACATGTGACTGCCATTCCCTTTTCTGTACCTTCTTGTACACAAGAATTGACTGGCATGCTGTATTACTGCGGTTAACTATTGACCCCCTCTTCTTGTGAGAGGATGAAACACCAGAGTCCACTGCCAGGTAACTTGGAGGGCAGGTATCCTATAGACGTACACTCTACTGACACTGGACTTGGCCACATGATTTCCTTTGCCAATGCAGTATGAACAGTTGTGACAAAATGCTACATCCAAACAGAAGCTGTAAAAGCCATTTTGTGTTTCTGTCCACTCTCTCCTCTGTCCCTCTGCCAAGAATGACATGTCCCAGAAAGAGCTGCTCTCCGGCCTGGATCCCGGAATGAAAAGGCAGATAAAGCAAAGGCAATGCACCTCCCAGCCACCCACTAACATGCAAACAGGAGCATGATATTAACCTCTGTTGCTCTGTAAGCTCTTGAGATTTAGTAGGAGTTATCATCACAGAAAGCTGACTTAGGTGAAGTGGAAAGTTAAGCTTAACAAGTACACTTGCTAATTACATTCCACCAGTGACCTGCATCTGAGTGAGATTTGGAAAGCTTTAAAGCAAGTCAAAGGACGAGTATTATCGCTGCTGCCAGTTCTGACAAGTCAGGTTAGAGATCTGCGAGTTGGTGACAGCCTCCAAGTTGCAGTGTCTGCTCACTAATGTCACAGATGAGAGAGAGGCAGTGGTCAAGAAATAAGTAGAGCATCTTGAGAGCAGCAGCAGCAACTCCTGGGCTCTGGAAGGCAGCTTTAGTGGGGCCGTACCTTGTCTCCTCTATTAAAGGCCTTTCTGCTTCGGATACTTAAGAGTGGTTTGTTTCTTACACTCAAGTGTGACTGGCAGAGTAGTTGGTACTGGAACCAAGTCAAGGCTTGAGCGGAGACCCTGCAACATTACCACCTGAAACCTGGAAAGCAATGCATACTGTCCTCATGGTTTACCTCCAAGCAGCTCTCACTGCCTCTGAGACCTCCAATTAAAACCAGAAGTTCGGTGGAAACAAGCATTAAATTTAAATGAGCAGGTGAAGTTTTGTACTGCTAAAGATCTTCCAAGAGTGGTCTACCTTACCTTGGCAGAAATCTGGGGGAGTATATGTGGGAATGGAGTCTGAGGGTGACAAATGAAAAAACACACAGAAGTCTAGCACGGGCTGAATTTATCCAGAGTTCCACTTAAAAAGATTCCTCATTCCTTGTACAATCTCAAGAAGCTAGGTATGGTTCTAATGGTTTGCTCAGGTAACAGAAACTGGACTCAATGACCAAAAATACTAGCAAACCAGATGCCATAAAGTCGATTTCAGCTCCTAGCAACCTCATGAGGGTTTTCAGAGGCTGATTTTTCAGAAGTAGATTGTCAGAGTAAAGGCCAATAGCACATGAGAAGAAAAAATGCAAAATAAAACCACAATGACACCCCTACTCACACACTAGACATTTTTTAATTTAAAAGACTGACAATTCCAAGAAAATGTATGAAGGTTAACCAGGTATGTGGAGCTGGTGGGAATGCATAACGGAACCACCACTTTGGAACAAAGCTTGGCAATCTCCTATAAAGTTAATCATAAAGAATATGGAATAAAGGAGAGGATAGTTCCACTGACACCAAACCCTATAAAACTGTTCTCAAAAAAGATTTAAAGTCTTAACTGTTCCCAACAGAACATGCAACTAGATATCAAGTGGGCAGTGAATGTGACAAATAGACATTTCAAGGATGACTCAACACTGGCTCCAAGCTGACACTAAACCTTTCTGGACCAGCATGTCACAATGGGAAAACAATGACAGTAGGTACTTATGGAGGTCACGATGAGTGGGTATTGACTCAGTGGTAACTAACAACAACAACAATAGGGTCAATGAGTCAGAGTCAACTCTACATCAACAAGTTAATGGCTATCAGGTAGACTGTACTGAGGGTACTCAAGGAAGAAATGTAAGCTGCACAGACGGCATTAGTGAAAAACAGGGCCTGGAGAACTGATGGAATCCTAAGTGAGATGACATAATACTAGTTAGCATTCACTCATTCACACAAAGAAATGTGGAAAACAGTAACCAGGTCAACCAACTGGAAAAGATCCATATTTGTGCCCAGTCTTAAGAATGCGGAAATTATGAATTGTATCATTAATACATATACAACCCAAATTTTGCTAAAGATAATGCAACAAAGGTTGCAGCACTATATGGACAGGAAACTGCCAGAAATTCAAGTCAGATTCAGAAGTGGATGTGAAAGGAGTGATACGTGATATCAGATGGATCTTGGCTGAAAGCAAAGAATACCAGGAAGATGTTTACCTATGCTCTATTGACTACGCAAAAGCATTCAACTGTGTGGATCATAACAAACTCTGGATAACATTTTGAAAACTGGGAATTCCAGAACCCTTTAACTGTGAGCATGCAGAATCTGTCCAGAGTCTAAGAGGCAGTCATTCAAGCAGAACTAGGGATCTGTGTGGTTTAAATTCAGGAAAGGTGTACATCAGGGTTGTGTACTTACCTATTCAATATGTTTGTGATCAAAAAATTCACAAAGCTAAAGTACATCAAGAAGCACATGGCATCAGGACTGGAGGAAAACTCATTAACCACCTTCCACATAAAACCTTGCTTGCTCAAAGTAAAGAGGACTTGAAGCACTTACTGACCAGATCAAAGACTACAGCCTTCACTATGGGCTACAACTCAACAAAGAAAATGAACAGAGTGGGGCCAGGCCAATAAGCAGCATTATAATAAACAATGACAACACTGACATTGTCAATGATTTCATTTTAGTTGGACTCACAATTAATGCCCACAGAAGTGTTATTGCTGTGGTTCTTGTTAGGCACCGAGTCGGCACCAACTCATAGCAACTTTATTAATAACAAAACAAAACCGTGCACAGTCTTGCGCCACCCTCACATTCCTTGTTACGCTTGAGCCCATTGCTGCAGCCACTGTGCCCATCCATCTCACTTGGGATGTTCCTCTTTTCGCTGACCCTCACTTTATCAAGTGAGCTATCCTTCTCCAGGGGCCCGTCCCTCCTGATAATTTGTCCAAAGTATGAGAGATGGCCAGTCTGGCTTCTAAGAAACATTCTGGCTATACTTCTTCCAACACAGATTTGTTTGTACATTTCATATTCTCCAACATAAGTCAAATGCATCAAGTCTTCTATGGTGTTCTTATTCAATGTCTAACTTTCACATGCATATGAGGCTACTGAAAATACCATGGCTTGGGTCAGACACACCTTAGTCCTGAAACTGACATCTTTGCTCTTCAACATTTAAAGAGTTCTTGTGCAGCAGATTTGCCTAATGCAGTATGTTGTTTGACTTCTTGACTGCTGCTTCCATGAGTGTTGACAGTGGATCCAAGCAAAATGAAGCCTTTGACAGCTTCAATCTTTTCTCCATTTATCATATTATTTATTGATCCATTGGTGAGGATTTTTGTGTTATTTACATTGAGGAGCAACCCCTACTGAAGGCTGTAGTCTTTCATCTTCATCATGCATCAGTAAGTATTTTAAGCCCTCTTTGCTTTCAGCAAGCAAGGTTGTATCATCTGCATATCTCAGGTTGTTAGTGAGTTTTCCTCCAATCCTGATGTAAGTACCGCATATACGACGGAACTTCACACTACCTATTCAGTGCCATCCTTGCAGTCCTTGTTATGTTGCAGCCACTGGGTCACTCCATCTTGTTAAGGGTCTTCCCCCACTTTACCAAGCATGATGTCTTTCTCCAGAGTCTGGTCCCTCCTGATAACATATTCCAAATTATATGAGTAATTTTCATTGAAAAGCCTTCTTCTTCCAAGACAAATTTGTTCATTTTTGTGGCAGTCACAATATGTTCAATATTATTTTCCAACACCGTAATTCATTGGCATCAATTCTTCTTCAGTCTTCTCGGTTCAGTGTCCAGTTTTTGTACCATATACGAAGTGACTGAAAATTCTATGGCTTGGGTTAAGTGCTTTTTAGACCTCAAAGGGATAGTTTTGCTTTTTACCACAAAACTGCAGATTTGACCAGTGCAATGCATCATTTGATACCTTTAACCTTATTGTGCTTCTTCTGTGGGTAGTCGAGACATTAAACGATGTGCTGCTCTGGTCAAATCTGCTGTTTTGTGGTAAAAAGTAAAACTATCCCTTTGAGGTCTAAGAAGCACTTGACACAAAGAAGAACTGATGCAAATGGCTCACACACATCGTATGTTACCAGGAGAGACCAGTCCCTGGAGAAGGACATGAAGCTTGGTAAAAGAGGAAGACCCTCAACGAGACAGATTACCACAATGGCTACAACCATCGGCTCAAACATAACCAGGACTATGAGAATGGCCCAGAATCAGGCAATGTTTCCTTCTGCTGTACATGCGATTCCCTATGAGTTGGCGGCAACTTGACAGCAATTAACAAGGTGGACATACACATTCTATAAATGCTATGTTTGTTTGATTATTAATATGAAACATTTCTTCCTATGCTAGTTAGATTTTCTTTTCTGTAAAACTACATTAAGTCTTAGTCTATATTTCTTTAAAAAAAAAAATTGCTGCCTCCTTCTTGCTGATGTGCATTCCTTTGTGCAAAGGGGTTTCAAAAAGTTCATGGAAAAATGAATCAACAGATAATGGACTTTTCCCATGAACTTTCTGAAGCCCCCTCAACTACACTATAGGCACTTTTAGCCACTGGAAAATCTCTTACTCTTTGACTTTTGCTGAGTGAAAATCCTTAATTTTTATAAAATCAAGGTCATTGATTTTTCAACTTATAAGCTTCTGAAAGGAGCCCAGATGGAGCAATAGTTAAGTGCTTGGCTGCTAAGCAAAAGGTCAGTGGTTGAAACCCACTAATCTTCCATGAGGAAAATGGTCCGGCAATCTGCTTCTGTACGGACTTCAGCACCGATTTCAGTTCTACTCTGTCCTACACAGCACGGCTTGTTATGTGCCGTTGAGTCGGTTCCGACCCAGAGTGACCCTATACAGGGTTTCCGAGGCTGCAAATCTTTATAGGAGCAGAAAGCCTCCTCTTTCTCCTGCGGAACAGCTGATAGTTTCGAACTGCTGACCTTGCGGTTCTCAGCCCGATTCATAACCACTATGCTACACAGGGCTGCTTAGGTGGAATCAACTCCACCACACACAACTCCAAGAAGCTGTTGAAGCTTTCAGAAGTCCTTCCCTAGCCCAAGGACAAGAGTGTTTTCTAGACTGTCTCTGTTACCTCTACTCTTAGTCTTTAACCCAACGAGTCCATCCTGCTTATGATGTGAGGTTTATTTTTGCTCCACAGAGTGAGCCACTTTCCCTAAGACCCAAATGACTCCTTCCTCCAGTGACACAGGCTACCTTTAAGTTCCCAAATATACACAGGTCAATGTCTGCTCTCCTTCCGACTTGCTCCACTGGTCTATGTGGTGCTGTAGGACAAGCATGAGACTGGTAACCAAAAGGTCGGTAGTTTAAACCCACCAGCAGCTCTCAGAAACCCTATATAGGGTGGCAATGAGTTGGAAACAACTCTATGGCATATAAGAATTTATACCACAGTTTTTATTACTAAGGGCAAGCCTCCCCCAAACTGATTTTTACAAT
This sequence comes from Chrysochloris asiatica, assembly GCF_000296735.1. Classification (NCBI taxonomy): domain Eukaryota; kingdom Metazoa; phylum Chordata; class Mammalia; order Afrosoricida; family Chrysochloridae; genus Chrysochloris; species Chrysochloris asiatica. The sequence continues at coordinate 48,750,169 of NW_006408521.1, forward strand.
TGACTTAGCTATCCACAAACTTGCTTCTACCATACAAATTTTAGAGTTAGGTGATGAGACAAACCAGAATCTTTATTACATTTAGAGAATAAAATGAAGAAAAAAATGACATATGTACAATAATAAAGAACAGAGAAAGTTTTTCTTCTTATTTAGATCCTCTTCCCGTTTCCTTATTAAGGGTTTTAAGTTCTCACCTTAAAGCTCTTGTGCATTCTTGGGTAACTCCTAGGCACTTCATAGCTCTGCTGCTATTATTATAGGCAATATTTACTTTTGATTACCTCAACTAGTTGGGTATTGCTAGTGCAATCAATGCTATTAAAGTTTTTGCAAGCTGCCCTTACACCCAGCAACCTTGCTCAACTTAATTCCAACATTTCTCTCCTGAATCTAATGGTTTTTCTAGGTAGGTGATCGCCTTATCTGCAAATAATGGGCTTTTATCTTTTCCCTTCAATCTTAATACCTCTATTTTCCCTTTTGATACTGTTGGCCAGACCTCTCTTAAAACACAAAAAAGCCAAGCCCACTGCCATCAAGGCAGGACTTCCAAGACTGTAATTGTTTAGTGAAAACTGAACCACATCCTTCTTCCACAGAGAGGCTGGTGGATTCAAACTGCAGAGCTTTGGGTTAGTAGCCAAGTGTTTTAACCACTGTAGCACCAGTGTTCAGATCTCTCTTAGCATGCTAAGTAGGAGTAATGATGGGGACCCCCTACCTCATTAACAATCTTCAAGTGATGTTGCTAAAATTACTCCAGAAGCAGTATTACTTGCTGTACGATTTTGGAAATTACCTTTCTTTATGTAGCTACCTTGTACTCTGAGTCTGTGATGAGCTTTTTATCATAAATAGGTGCTAAAAATTACCAGATGGTTTCATGACATCAATTAAAACAATGATGCTAGTTCTCCTTTAATCTATTAATGAGATAAATTACCTTAATAGATTAATAGATGTTAAGCCACGCTTACATTCCTAGGACAAGCTCTATGAATCATAATTCTTTTAACACGTTAGAGCTGATGAGCTATTATTTTTTGTAACACTCATATATCTATGCTAATATGTGAAAAGACCTGTAATTTTCTCTTATATCATCCTTATCTCATTTTAGAATCAATATTTCACTAGCCTCATAAAACTGAGCTTAGCATTTTCTTTTTTTTCTCGTTTCTAGAATTGGTAAAATTCTATGTGCTACTTCAGTTTGCTGTAACTAGGATCTTCTTTAATTACAGGAGTACCTGGCTTCATTGTTCATTTTACTGCACTTCACAAATATTGCATTTATTCTGTTTTGTGCTTTAACAAAGTGAAGGCTTGTGGTAATCCGCATCAAGCAAGTCTATCAGCTCCGTTCCATTTTCCAAGAGCATGTGCTCACTTTAGGTCTCTGTAACAGTTTGGTAATTTTTACAGCATTTCAAACTTTTTTATAATACTATTGCACACTTTAACTTAGTGCACACATAACTTTCTTAAGAAAGCTTTAAAACGTTTGTGGAAAACTTCATTTTCTACGACCTTTTTTGAAGTACTGGAAAACCAAACAGTCAATGTGACTCGCTAGAATTGCGATATTCATTGTATTGTGGTGGTGAGGAACCAAATCCCGGTACTTGCAAGTTATGCCTGAAGAGATTTCCGCAGTCTGTGCAAGCAGAGCTAGTTCCTAGAAACCTTTCGTACAATGAAATGGAACCAAGCAAAAAAGCAATTACCATTCATCTAGATGGGGAAAGGTTTTGAGAGCTCCCAGACCCCAAAACTAACCTACCAAATGTGTTACTTTAGACCAAGTAACACATCAGGCCTAAACTCCCACTAACACAGTGTTCCATCAACACACAGAACGCTAGGGCGACTAGAAGCCAAATGTGTCTTCAACCGAGAAGCGGGCTACGCCACTCGCTACCTCTTCATCAGCTCGCCTTTTATCTTGAAAAGCGAACATCTTCTTTAGATTTCTTTAGGTTAGCAAAAACCAGTACTAAATTATTTTGTTGTTGTTAAGTGTTGTTGAGTTGGGTTTCAAAGGAGCGGCTGGTAGAGTTTAAGCCACCGACCTTACTGTTCATACCGACCTTGAAGCCATGGAGCGCTTCTCCTACAGCACCACACCAGGACTAATATCAGTCTTACTTAAAAGTAAAGTGGCGTCGTAAAGCAAGCTGTTTCGGGTCTAGACCACCGCAATAAAGCGAGTGTCCAAAGAAAACAAGGCTCCCGAACTCTATTGGCTTTTGAGCGCATGTAAAATATTTACACTCGGCTGTCGTCTATTGAGAGTGTACAACTGCGTGATGACAAAGCTTGAAGTACAGCGAGAATGACCACACAAAGACAGGGACACGAAAGGAGCACATGTTGCTGGAAAAATGGCGTCGACAGACTTGTTCAACTCAGGGGTGCCGGGTGCCATTAACCCTCACCTGATAAAACCCGCAATGTCTGCACGGCGCTATGAAGTGAGGAATGCTTTGTATTCCCGTTCAAGTATTTATTAGCCAGTTCAAGCAATCTAGTTTCCCTTGTACTAATCTTCAGTTTATACTTTTCTAAGAATTTCCTCTTGGCATTTACAACAACAGTTCACAATAGCTATTTTTTTATTTCGTGGCTCCAGTTATTTCCCATTTCTCAATTTTGATTTTATTGGCATCCTTTTCTAATCAATTGTATCAGAGTCTTACTCGTCTTTTCAATGAACAATCTCTTGACTTGGCACATCTTTTTAAAACTCTTCAAGGGAACTTTGTTTAAACACTAAAGCAGGTTCCTTCAGCATTTAAGTCACTCTGCCACTTCGTACAACGTAATGTCTGATTTCACAACATAAACTTCAAATACTAAATACATTATGAACGTTATTCGTATGTATGCACGACAGGGAAAAGTCATATATAAATTCAACCAAACATATCTTTGTTGTTAAGTGTCATGGAGATGATTCCAATACACAGCGACCCTATATAGGATTTCCAAGGAGTGGCTGGTGAGCTTGAACTGCCAACTTTGCAGTTTGCAGTACAGTGCTAATCCTATAGGAGATGAACTACATCTGTACAGTAGCTTAATGTCTTTCACTAGAACAGTATCTTGAGGGAAGAAAAATATACGTTAAGGACATGTGCTTTTTCAACAACAACAAAAAAACAAACAGAAAAAGCACCTTGTAAGGAGCTCTGGTAGCGTAGTGGTTACGAATCGGGCTGCGAACCTTAAGGTCAGCGGTTCGAAACTACCAGCCGCTCCGCGGGAGAAAGATGAGGCTTTCTACTTCCGTAAAGATTTACACCCTCAGAAACCCTATACAGGGTCGCTATGGGTCGGAACCGACTCGATGGCACATAACAACAACAACAAGGTGTCCCGGTGTGGCACTGTAGGATCAGCACTGGGCTGCTAGCAACAAGATCGTCAGTTCAAACCCACCAGCTGCTCCTCATAGGCCACCATGAGTTGGAACCCATCCATGGCACTCATCACCACCACCAACAGGCTGTGGCTACGTATCTGAACACAGCTAACTATTTTCTCTGTACAGCTAATTGGGCAATTACTGGTGCAGCTTGATAAAATTAGCAACTAAAAATGAAGTCTCCAGTTGCTTTACCAGATGCCACTCACAACAAACTTGCAGTTAATAATAGGAGCGGAAAAAAACCTGGCAGTGACTATCACATTTAGTTTCACCAAAAGGAGAAAGAAAAAAACTACGGAACGCCAAAGCACGTTTCTTTCCCTAGCTATAGAAGTGTATCAGGAGGTTTCAAAAAGTTCGCGGAAAACTTCCATGATCTTTTTCATTCCATTTTCCCACGAGTTTTTTGAAGCCCCTCAAGGGGGAGGGGGGCAGTTTTGGACCCTTTCATGGAGCATTCAGGCAAGTCATGATCACAACTGTCGACAGACTCAGGACGCTGAGCTGGAGCTGAATCGCTTACTAGTAGATACGGGGAGCCTCTAGAAAAGTGATTTTATGCATTATTAACGTAAAAACGGATGTCGCGGCTTCCCTGCCTGAGTGGCACTCAAGAAGCAACTCGTCTTGTCCCTACTGAGCTGCAGAAGCTGGACCCTGGAGAGAGGAAGGGACGAGGGATCCATATGGGTCAGCTTTCTAACTGGTGACTTGTTGGACGCAGACTGGCTACCCGCGCAGAGGGAAAGCAACTCGCCCACTTCCTTCTCTCACTGGCTGCAGAACGAAGTTGAAGGCCTCTCCCTAACCAAACTCCGGCATCCCTACTTCCCCAGTCACTTCAGAGGGTGAAACTTTACAGGTAGACCAGTAGGGATCGTCCGCTGTGATAAGGTTCGCGTCGGGAGGCGAACTCAGGGCTAGGTGCGCACCGGCCAGGTAACACAAGATGTCAGGGCCGCCCACATAGAACCAATCCAGGGAGGGGAAGGGGGAGGGGAGCCCCGGGCCTGAAACAAAGGCAGTGGGACTGCTCCGGGAGTGGAGGAGGAGGAAAGGCCAGGCTGCTGGGGGCGAAAAGCTGGACTCACAGAACTTGGAGGTGGAGGTGTTGATGTTGATGGTGGAGCTGGGGGTGGGGGCAGGAGCCACCTTGGCCACAGCGGCAGCCGCGTCGCAGCTCTTCAACATCATGATCACCCCATTGGCCTCCGGCGGTGGCGGCGGCCCCATCGACAGTCCCTCCTTGGGGCCTTTCCTTTCCACAGACACAGCCAGCAGCTGCCCTCCCGGGGGCTCTCGGGCAGAGACTGGGATCGACGGCTGGGGAGGGGGAGGCGACCGGAAACTGTCCACGGCGGCCTCCCAGTTGTTGTGGTTCTGGTCGTCCATCATCGCCTCGTAGCTGCCCCCCTCTTCCTCTTCCATGCTCTCTTCCATCCTGCTGGCCCCCCGCACCCGCCTGCCTCGTAGACACCTGCCGCCCGTCTCAGCCCCGGGCCAGGGGCACTGCCGCTTCCTCACGCTCACATCCCCGGGGGCCAAAGTGGGCGAGGCGGGGAGAGCAGTGGCGCCTGATAACTCACTCTCCGCTGTGCCGACTTTCGGAGCAACCAGGCTGACGGTGGTGGGTGCTCCCGGGTTAGCGTCTGGGAGAGGCAGCCGTAAAGCGGCGGCGCTGCTCACGACATTTTTCAGCAGCTTCCAACAGGCAGTTGCAAAGGCCCGCTAGGGGCGTGGCCAGGAGGACACGTGGTGTGCGGAACACGCTTGGGGAAAACCTAGGAAAAGAGGACGGAAGCCTAAGGTCTAAAGGAGGGGTCACGCCCCCTCCAATAGTAGAGAGGGGTGGGGAGACTCAACTTATATCTGGGAGACTCAGCTTACCTTGCATTTGTCTGCCCCGCCCCCAGCGGGCCTCACGTGATAAAGAGCTAAGCTTGCGCACACGCATTCTAACTCTGGTTACTAAGACAACAGGATACAGCTCACTCCTGAAGATGTGCCGGAAGCCTGGATGTAGTTTAGTACCGACCAGCTCTTCTGGGCTATTGATTTCAAACCTTTGGTCTTTACCGACCTTGCCACAACTGCGGGCCTCACAGCCTCGGCCTTTGCTTGAGAACGGAGATCTTGTTAGGTGCCGTGGACTCGGTTCCTGCTCAAGCAACTCCATTTACAACTGAAGGAAACACTTCCGTCCTCTGTCCTCAACCATTCCTATGTGTGAGCCCATTGTGGCAGCCTCTGTGTCTATCCATCTCGTTCAGGGTCTTCATAAAATACACATACACACCAAGAACAGACTTACTGGTCGGATAAAAAACTGATACACCCCCCAAGACTATGGACCTTGGATATATAGTTGTTGTTGTTAAGTGCCGTCGAGTTGGTTCCGACCCATAGCGACCCTGCCAAGGAACTACTGGTGAGCTTGAATCACCAACCTTGCAGTTCAAATCGACATTGCAGTCTAGCACATTAACCCACAGCACCACACCGACACTCTCTCTCTCTCACTATATATATATATATATAAAGATTAAAGAGCACAGCCTTCGATATGGATTACATCTCAATGTCAAGAAAACAAAAATCCTCACCACTGGACCAATAAACAACATTCTTATCAATGGAGAAAAGACTGAAGTTGTCAAGGACTTCATTCTTCTTGGATCAACTATCAACACTCGTGGAAGCAACAGTCAAGAGATCAGATGACGTATTGCACTGGGCAAATCTGCTGCACAGGAACTTTTTAAAGTATTGAAGAACAGAGATGTCAGCTTGAGGACTAAGGTGCGCCTGACCCAGGCCATTGTGTTTTCAATAGCCTCATATGGATGCGAAAGCTGGACAGTGAATAAGGAAGATGGTAGAAGAATTGATGCCTTTGAGTTGTGGTGTTGGAGGAGAATACTGAAAGTGCCATGGACTGCCAAAAGAACCAATAGATCTGTTTTAGAAGAAATGCAGCCAGAGTGCTCCTTGGAGGCCAGGATGGCTAAGCTTCGTCTCTCATACTTTGGACATATTGTTCGGAGGAAACAGTCGTTGGAGAAGGATGTCATGCTGGGTAAGGTAGAGGGTCAGAGAAAAAGAGGAAGACCTTTAACAAGATGGATTGGCCAGGTGGCATCATTGATGGACTCAAGTGTGGCAGCAGTAGTGAGGTTGGCCCAGGATCAGACATTGTTTTGTTCTGCTGTGCATGGGGTCGCTATGAGTTGGTTCCGACTCGATGGCACCTGACAACAACAACAACAATATATATATAAAATAAGGTGGAGGGTCAGAGAAAAAGAGGAAGACCCCCAGCAAGATGGATTGGCAAAGTGGCAGCATCGATGGGCTCAAGTGTGGCAACAATTGTGAGGTTGGCCCAGGATTGGGCAGTGTTTCATTTTGCTGTGCATAAGGTCGCTATGAGTTGGTACTGACTTGATGGCACCTAACAACATAAATATATATGTGTGTGTGTTGTTATTGTTGTTGAGTGCCGTGGAGTCGGCTCTGACTCATAGCAACCCTGCGCAGGGTTTCCAAGGCTGTAAATCTTTACAGGAGTAGAACGCCTCATCTTTCTCCCGCGGAACAGCTGGTAGTTTCGAACTGCTGACCTTGCGGCTCGCAGCCCAAGTCATAACCACTACGCTACAGATATATCTATATCTATATTTAAACTTTTAAACTTTGCATTTCTGCAAATGCTGCTCTTTTGGTGGCATATATTGGATTGTTTTGGGTAGCATAGTCCTCTTAGGTGTTATTGCTCACTTTATAGGCATATATATATGTATATACAGATGTTGTTGTTAAGTGCCGTTGAGTCGGTTCCGACCCATAGCGACCCTGTATAGGGTTTCCAAGGAGCAGCTGGTGAGCTTGAACCACCGACCTTGCAGTTCAAATAGCTTTACAGTCTGGTGCATTAACCCACAGCGCCACACCAGGACTCCATTCATATTAATTATAGCATACAGTTTTTTAATCTGCACATATTTTTTAAATTCTTTATATCTGCAACTATACTAATTCTCTGATACTGGGATATTTTGGAATACAAATAAAAAATTATGTGTAATAAAAATTAATTGAATAACTAACATGTTAAGGGTTAAAAATATAAATGTATATGTATATGATAGCAAAATATATAGAAGGAAAAGAAATTGGTATTTTTCAGACAAGTAACAAAAGTTTGTCATCAATAGACTCTGTGTTTGTGTGTGTGTGTGTGTGTGTGTGTGTGTAACAGACCAGAGATAAAGAGGGCTTAAGCATAGCATAGCAATGATTGTGAGGTTGGCCCAGGACCACGCGGTGTTTTGTTCTGTTGTGCATAGGGTTGCTAAGAGTCGGTACCAACTCTATGGCACCTAACAACAATAACATAATGAGGGAGTGCAGTGGCTCCATATGATAAGCACTGGACTGCAAACTACAAAGTCCAAACTACAAAGGTTCAAGCCTGCCAGCCACCCTGCAGGACAAAGATGAGTCTTTTTTCTCCTGCAAATATTTTTTAATTCTTAGAAACCCTATACAAGAACTCTGTGAGTTGAACCAACTGGAAGGCACTTAACAACTACTACATAATGATAAAATCTTCATTGCAGAGGGAAGATACAAAAGTTATAAGCATATATCTCTAATAATATTGCAAAACTGATGAAGCACAAATAGACAGAGCTACGAAAAGCAAGAAAACACTATCATGAGAGCAGGAACTCTGTAACATAGCTGACCCCTCAGAAAGATATGTCTAAATCCTAATCCCCCTGGACCTGGAAGGGACCTTTTGGGAAAGAAATGCCTTGTAGATAGAATTACATTAAAAACCTTGAGCCAACAGCATACTGAATTCTCCAGGTGGGCCAGTTGCTTTGAAAAGAAAGGCAAAGGAAGACACAGAAAAGGGAAAGACACATAGACGAGGTAACAGAAGAGGAAGAGGGAATTTGACCACATAAGCAGAGTTCACAGTGATGTGGCCATGTCAGAGAATGCTGTCGCCTCCCACAGCTAAGGAGGGAAAGACCAGATTCTCTCCCAGAGCTTTCAAAGGGAGTGAGGCCTTGCCAGCACCTTGATTTCAGATTTCTGGAATCTTTTAGAACTTTGAAAGAATCAGTTTCTGTTGTGTGCATTGGGGAGTCCTGGTGTGGCGCTGTGGGTTACTGCGCTGGACTAGGAGGTCAGTTTGAACCGCAAGGTGGCTGGTTCACGCTTACCAGCTGCTCCTTGGAAATCCTATACAGGGTCCCTATGGGTCAGAACCAACACGACAGCATTTAACAACAAAAAAATATATGAGGAGCCTTCAAAAAGTTCATGGAAAAATGGAATTAAAAGATAATGGAATTGTTCCATGATCTTTTTGAAGCCCCTTCTTATATGTAAACTTGCATGTCTAAAGCAAGATCCCTGGGTGGCACAAACAGCTTTTACTCAGTTATTAACCTGAAGGTTGGAGGTTGAAACTCACCCAGCAGCATCCTGGAAGAAAGGGCTGGTAATCTTCTTCCATAAAGATTATATCCATAAAAAGCCTTTGTAGTAGTTGTTGTTAAGTACCATCGAGTCAGTTCCAACCCATAGCGACCCTGGATAGGGTTTCCGAGGAGCAGCTGATGAACTTGAACCACCGACCTTGCAGTTCAAACGGCTTTGCAGTCTGGCTACTTTATAAACACATGGGTCTCCCTGAGTCAGAATCAACTTGATGGCAGCGACTGTGATTTTTGTTTTTTTAAATGTGTACAGGGAAGGCTCATTTGAAACCCTAATCGCAGTTATTTAGGGATCATGGACTACGTCTTCTTGTTGTTGTGTGCCGTAGAGTAGGTTCCAACTCATAGCAACCCTCTGCACACAGAATGAACCACTGCTTCGTCCCGCACTGACCTCACAACTCGTGTTATGTTGGTGCTCACTGATGTCGCCACGGTGCCAATCCATCTCATTGAAGATCTTGCTCTTTTTCGCTGACCCTCCACTTTAATCAAGGATGATGTGCTGCCCCAGGAATTGATCCTTCCTTACAATACATTCAAAGTACAAGAGATGAAGTCTCGCCATCTTGGCTTCTAAGAAACATTCCAGCTGTACTTCTATCAAGACATATTTGCTTATTCTTCTAGAAGTTCATGGTTCTTTCAATATTCTTCTCCCACATCTCTGAGCCATGGAGGGTTTTCATGTTCTGAGCTCTGGTAGCATAGTGGTTACAAGGCAGACTACTGACCTCAAGGTCAGCAGTTCAAAATTACCAACTGCTCTGCAGGAGAAAGATGAGGCTTTCTGCTCCCGTTAAGATTTACAATCTCAGAAACCCTATATGGGTCTCTGTGAGTCAGAAACGACTCCGTAGAACACCACCACCATCTGTATATCTTTCAATGTTTTCCATATTCTGTAAAATGAACCTGCAGTATTTTTATAATCAGAAAAAATTCTAAACCTTAAAGGTTGCTTAATGTTTCAGCTGCCAGAAACAGGAATACTGAGTAAAAGTTGCTTAAAAATCAAGGTTATTTCCAGGAACAGAGGACTCTAGAACCATCAAGAGAGAAGAGCATGAGTGGAACATGGGACCCTAACCAGAGAAGCAGCGACACCAGAGATGGAGGCAGAGGTGATGGCATGGAGAGAGAGAGAAGCAGCTGAGGACTCTAGACTCATGGAAAGAGCAAGGCTGTGTGCCAGGTAGCAGGCTTGCTGAATGTGCCCTTCAGTTATTTAAATAATTTATATATTCCTGTGTGCCCTTTAGTTATTTAAATGATTTATATATTCCTGCGTGTTTTTGTGTACATTAAAAAATCAAACACAGAGGGAATAGAAGGAAATACTGTTAACCAATGATACATGGAGGAGATTGTAATCATTGTAATGAAACAAAATATGATAGGTTGAGTGCAAAAGTGATGTTCTTCCATGTAAACTATCATTCAATTCACAATAAAAGCTTTTAAAAAATAAAATCAAGGCTATTCATTGGCTAGTAGGACTGATAGAATCTAGGAAGGGCAAAGATGAAGCAAGGTGTTCCCGAAGGGCCACTGCTCTGCTTTAGTGGAAATACCAACGCTGTTGTCACCCAGGGCGACAACTCATGATGTCACCACCTCCCCCCCACCACGGACCTCCTTCCATAGCAGACCATGCTGAATCCTTAGTAATACATACTATCAACTTTAATCATAAGAAATATATGATAAATTCAGTTATAAACTGCTCAAAGGCAATATTCCTTAGACTAGATAAGGACTAACAACAAAAAAGTCTTGTGAAAGTCTTTCTACACTGAATGACATCATTAGTTACAACATTATTAATAACTGAGCAGAAGCCCTTATTGAGTTTTCACTTTCTTTTCCTTTCATTACTACTTCATTTCCCCCCAAAATTATTGGTATAGGTTCACAAATACTCATGACCACAATGTAGTTGCTAAAACAGAAATGGACAAAATTGGAAACTATAAAAAGACCATGCATTTACAATACATGCAGACAAAACCAAATGCTTCTATGTGTCATTGTAATAACGCTAGCTCAGACCAGAGCACATGTTGTGGTTGAGTCGGTTCCAACCCATAATGACCCTGTATAGGGTTTCCGAGGAGCAGCTGGTAAGCTTGAACTGCCGCCCTTGCAGTTCTAATAGTTTTGCAGTCTGGCGTATTAACCCACAGCACCACACCAGGACTCCAGAGCACACTGGTGTTGTTGTTAAGTACCATCAAGTCGATTCCGACCCATAGTGAGCCTGCATAGAGTTTCGGGGGAGCAGTTTGAACCGCCAACCTTGCAGTTCAAAGGACATTACAGTCTGGTGCATTAACACCAGAACTATTAGAAAGATCAAAAAGTAAATTAGCATAGTGTTTTCGCTTTGTGTTGTTGTTGTTAACTGCTGTCCAGCTGATTCCAATTCATAGCAACCTTGTATAAGGTTTCTGAGGAGCAGCTGGTATGCTAGAGCTGCCGACCTTGTGGTTTGAAACAATCTTGAGGTCCAGCACATTAACCCACAGCACCACACCAGGAGTGGGCTTACAGATACATTTATGAATATATTAATAAATATGAATAATGTAGGGTGTTTTGTTATCACACTTTACTTATATATATGTATAAGAATAATTAATCTCTGCTGAAATACTGCACAATAGTTGTGTAGGCTGTCGTTTGGGTGCCACCTCGTCTGACAGTCCACACACCTCTGGTGATGCCAGGCTTCTCTGCCAGGCCTTTGTTCTACTCTTCTCTGTTGCAGACCTCACATTACAGATACTAACATAAGAAGGAAAAGAGCCCACAAGTCTGGGAGCTCTTTATTATGAGTCTGGAACATTCTTTCCTCGGAGATCCTCAGCACACTTCTTCTCATGTCTCACTGGTACATTTCTGAACTAACCCATGTGACACTCCAGCCTGAGTCCCAGAGCCAATTACTGGAAAAAGTCTGGATTTGTCTCTAGACTATAAGGCCCACCCTTAGAAGTCAGAGTGGGGTCAGCTTCTCCTAAGCACATTGGCTGGAAAGGGAAGGTACAAATACAAGAAAAAGGAAACCTGGGATCAAGTTGGGAGGCTTCAATGGATGCTGGTGTGGCACTGTAGGATAAGCGAAGCACTGTAGGATAAGCGAACCACAAGGTTGGCAGTTCAAACTCACCAGTGTCTCCTCAGAAACCTTTTACTGGGTCACTGAGTTGGCACCAACTCGATGGCACTTAACAACAACAACAACACACTATAGACCAGTGAGCACTTGGTGGCACAGTGGTTAAAGCACTCCATTGTTAACCAAAAGGTTGGCGGTTCTAACCACTGGCCACTCCAAGGGAGAAAGCTGGGGCAGTCTGCTTCCGTAAAGATTTACAGCCTTGGAAACCCTATGGGGCGGTTCTACTCTGTCTTATAGTCAGAATCCACTTGGTTAGAGTTTGATATGCTATGGAGTCCTAGTGTGGTGCTGTAGGATAAGCACTGGACTGCTAACTCTAAGGTCAGCAGTTCAAACCTACCAGCTACTCCTTGGAAACCCTACACAGGGTTGTTAAGAATCAGAACCAACTGTACAGCACTTACCAGCATAGGACCAAGTTCAGTAATAGAATTTTTACCTTCCATTCAAGAAATCAAGACTCTCTTCCCAACGAGTGCCTTTATGTGCAGTTATCACCCTTCTGTCAGTGGAGTCTTGCATGTGGCCATGATACTGAACAGATTTCAGCAGGATTTACAGATTAATACACTAGGAAGGAAGGCCTGGCCATCTACTTTAGAAATTCAGCCAATGAAACCCTGGGGATGGTGCAGGAACAGGCAATATTCATTCAGCTGGGCATGCGGTCACCAGGAGACGTGTAGCACTCACTGCAGGATAATGCCCTGGACTGCAAAGTCAGTTTGAACAGCAAGGTCAGTGGTTCAAATCCACCAGCCGGACTCTATTCAGGGTTGCTATGAGTTAGAACGGACTCAATGGCACTTCACAACAAGCCTGTAGAACCCATCCATTGCCTAGTCTCACTGAGATCTCTCCACTTCCTCCCCACCTTAAATACGACTCATCACTATATTTATGCAAATTAAGTATATACTGGTTAGAATCAAGAAATGCATGTCTGAAGTTTGTATAATTATGAGACGTATATGTCTAAACTAGTTGAAACAGGCAGAGACCTTAAATACTTTCCGTAGCGTTAAGTACCTTCATGTCAACTTTCCCACTTAATATCACATTGTAGTTGTTCGACATTTTTGAATGAATGAATGTCTGACTCACTTAAATCTAATTGAAATCTTATTTCACATCAACAATCTTATTCTATTTAGCCATCTCTTGAAACACAACTTTTACTAGGAGAAACTTTTTCCCTAAGAGTAAACAAAGTTTACTGATGTCGTTTAAAAAATGTTTTCATCTGTCCTACCTTCTCTTTTCTTGCATTGTTATTAAGGGATAAAATTGCCTAGAGGTAAGACGGAGGGAAAAAAAGATGAACAAATCCACAAACCACACAAGCCTTTCCTAAGCAATCAAGTGAGAATGGACAGATTCAAAGAAGACGGTAATGGGGCGCACACACAAAGATGAATGTTTTCAATACTATTTCATTAGAAATGTACTATTAATTTTGCAAATGCAAACTCTTAAAAATACAATTTACATAGCTATAAAGATAAGCAACATTAGGATAAAGAAGAATCAATACCTGCCCCCTAATCCCTGTTATTGTTGTTGTTAAGTGCTGTCAAGTCGGTTCTGACCCATAGCGACCCTGTATAGGGTTTCCTAGGAGCGACGGGTGAGCTTAAACCGCCAACCTTGCAGTTCAAATGGCTTTGCAGTCTGGCACATTAACCCACAGCGCCACACCACACCAGGACTCCTACCCTAGGAGATTGTTGTTGTTGTTAAGTACTGTGGAGTCGGTTCCAACTCATAGTGACCCTGCACAGGGTTTCCGAGGCTGTAAATCTGTATGGGAGCAGAAAGCCTCATCTTTCACCAGCAGAACCTCTGGTAGTTTCAAACTGCCGACCTTAACGTTAGCAGCCCGATTCGTAACCACTAAGCCACCAGAGCTCCTTGGAGATTATAATTGTATAAATACAGATTGGACTAAGAAATAACTTCTGACGACGTAATGCAATTGGAAGTCTGAATGTGAAGCTACTGGAATGATCTTGATGTAAAGGAAAGAAGATGACAGACATAAATAACTCAAGCCTCAGTAGCTGCACACCGCGATTACTGCATACAGTGAAGATGTATAGCCACTCAGGAGGGTATTTTCTATTAGGTATTCCTTTCCATGTTGAGTTTTCTTCCTTCTTTTACATTTTAGCATCTGAGTCTTCAATTCTATCCTGGAAGGGGAACAGACAATGAGGAAAATTCTCCGGTACACCCAATGTATTTAGGAGTAGGAGAAAATGAATTTAGGCTGGAAGAAGTTGTAGGAAAGATTTTCCTTCCAACAGGCCTGTGTCTCTTTCACTCACAGCACTTCCGCATCCAGGCACTGTGCTGGAGCTACATGTGCGAACTAGGCAAAAAGAGCTTCTGCCCTCACAGAGCTTCTATCCCATTGCCATGTCAGAATTATATGATGCATCACATGAGTGAAGGCCCAACAAGCACCATGAAGGAAAATACTAGGTGCTAGGAGAGTGCAAGAGCTCTGGTAGCGTAGTGGTTACGAATTGGGCTGCGAACCATAAGGTCAGCAGTTCGAAACTACCAGCTGCTCCGCGGGAGAAAGATGAGGCTTTCTACTCCCGTAAGGATTTACACCCTCGGAAACCCTGTACAGGGTCGCTATGGGTCGGAACCGACTCGACGGCACTTAACAACAACAACAACAAGGAGAGTGCAAAGGAGCTCTGGTAGCGTAGTGGTTACGAATCGGGCTGCGAACCTCAAGGTCAGCGGTTCAAAACTACTAGCGGTTCCGCAGGAGAAAGATGAGGCGTTCTGCTCCCATAAAGATTTACAGCCTCGGAAACCCTGTACAGGGTCACTAGGAGTCAGAACTGACTCCACAGCATACAGCCATCAGGAGAGTGCAAGGAGCTCTGGTGGTTCTGTGGGCTAAGTGTTGGACTGCTAAGCCAAAGGCTATCAGTTCGAATCCACCAGCTGCTGTAGAAGAAATACACAGCAATCTGCTTCCCTTAAGATGACAGCCTTGCACCTCTCAAAAAGTTGAAAATAGAAATACCATGTGACCCAGAAATCTCTCTACTTAATATATATCCAAAAGAGCCAGGACACAAGTAGATATATGCACACCCATGTTCATCGCAATATTATTATTCACAAGAGCAAAAAGATGGAAGAATGGATAAACAAACTTTGGTACATACACACAGTTCAATACAATGCAGCATTGAAGAACAAAAAATCTGTGAAATACATCAGAACATAGTTGAACCTGGAAGACATTATACTGAGTGAAATTAGTTAATCATAAAAGTACAAATATGCATGAGACCACTATTGTAAAAAGTTAAAAAAAAAAAAAGGATTTCACACTAAAAAACACATTTTTTGATGATTACTGGGGTGGAAAATAATTCAATGGGTAGAGAGTATGTTAACTTGGGTAGCTGAGAAGGCAATATGCAACAGGAGGGGGTTTGGCAGAAGAATGAAGGCCTATAAGAGTTAAAGGCAACAGAGGTAAATACTACCAATGTACACAATCTGACAGTAACAGTGACTGACAGCTAGAAACATGGGTAAATACACAGGCCGAACTTGTGTGGGAGGAAGAGTGGGCATATGTCCACAGATACATAAAGGTCTGACGGGATATTTGTGGTGTGTGATGTAACTTACATCTTCTAAAGACATCTGACTGCATTACCCCGAGCAGCCTGGAGGGAAGAAATGGTAGAAACAGACCAATAAGGGAGTTATGACAATACTTCTAGCAAGAGAGGATAGTGACTTGGACCAGGGTGGTGACAGTGGACATCAGACAGAGCTATAAACTAGTGATACATTTTGGAGTTAGAATTGACATGGACTAAATATTAAGTGCAGTCCTGGTGTGGTGCTGTGGGCTAATGCGTCAGACTGCAAAGTTGTTTGAACTGCAAGGTCAGTGGTTCAAGCTCACCAGCTTCTCCTTGGAAACCCTTTACAGGGTTGCTATAGGTCAGAATTGACTGCACTTAACAATAACAACAACAACTCATATCAAGAGCAAGGGAGTAAAAGGACTTAAGGATGACTCATTTGCTCCGGTATGTTGTTGTTGTTGTCATTGAGTCAGTACCTACTCATAGTGACCCTATAAACAACAGAATGCATGGTCCTTCGTCAACCTTAGGAACATGTCATGGTACAGACACGTTCAACCCAAACTGGGATTCGGTCAGAGTCCTGCAATGGAAGAAGAGTTGGATGAGTGAAGGAAATGATGAACCAGCCATGGATTCTATTGTTGTTGTTAAATTCCTTCAAGTTGATTCCAATTCACAGCAACCCTGTATAGGGTTTCCAGGAGTGGCTGGTGAATTTGAACCACTGACCTTGCAGTTAGCAGTCCAGTGCTTGTCTTACAGTGCCACATCATGAACTCTATGGTGGGTAAGAAAACAAAGATTCTATGAGCGGCTCAACATCCTTCAATCAATCCCTCTTCTACTTTAGTGAATCCGAGTTGGTTTCTGTGCTTGCAACCCAGAATACCAGCAGACAAAGACAGTGGAACTCTGAGTATATTTCACCAAGATGGAGAGGAAGCCAAAGTTCCTAGAAGTCCCCAAAGAGGCCACTGTCCCCATTTTAGAGTCCCTGCATATTACATGCACACACACAATACATTTATCAAAGGGCATGTGGGCACCTCCAGCCCTTGGGATTCAATGCCCAGCTAACTTGTTTTTTAGACGGCCAGAAGCACACACATTATTTTGGCATTCGGACCCTGGGGGTTTGGCCACACAGATTTTCCTGGAAGGCACGGTGGGCAGAGGGCAAAGCAAGCACTCTTCAGGGTGAGGAGAACCTGCCGCAAAACAGAATGCTGTTGGTCTCCAGGTGCTGGATGAACAAGAGGAAAGGGTGGTTTGCACAGAACCATGCCTCCAAGCGGATGCTCCAGGCGTTCCTGACCACTGCAGTGTCCACAGCTGCCACCGTGCCCTCCTCATTGACCTGTACAAAGCACTTGCGTGCCACCTTGGACACAGGCCTGTTCTTCTTGCTTGACATACCAGAAATGTCGTAAATGCATCCGTCATCCCTAAACCCCGAAGAAAAGATTTCAAACCATAACTCTCCTCCAGTTTAACTGTGGGAGGAAAACTTGGACTTTCTATCTTCACCTTTTCTGAACTTTTTAGTGTTTAGTGTTTCTGTTCTACTCATAGTTCTTTGCATAGTTCTGGGGGGCGGGGGTTCTTAAAAACTTGCATTTCTAATCAAAAGAGGGAAAATGCAGACAAGATTTCAAATTCTCATGGACTTCAGACTTTCTGGAGCTATGGAAGGTAATGAACTTCTGAAACTATTGCCCTCAGATAATCTTTAACCCTTAAATAAAAAATCTTCTTAACCCCTGAAATCTTCTTAAAAGCAAGTAAATAATTTAGCTTAATTCATTAAAATAAAAAAGAAGAAGAAGGTCTTTGTTAAACACGATGTGATTTTTAAGAATTATCTATCTGCTATCAAACTGACAACAGTAATTCACAAGATAAGAACCTTAGGTAATAGTGAGTTTATGTGACCATGTTGTTGTTAAGTACCATGGAGTCAGTTCCAACTCATAGTGACCCTGCACAGGGTTTCTAAGGCTGTAAATCTTTACGGAAGCAGAACGCCTTATCTTTCTCCCACAGAACTGCTGGTAGTTTTGAACTGCTGACCTTGGGGGGAACAATTCAGAAATGGAGGTTTGGAATGTTATACAACTCAAAGAATGTAATCAGTGTTACCAAACTGTAATAGAGAAACTGTTGAACTAGTATATGTTTTGTTGGGTATAGTCTCAACAACAAAAAATAAATAAAACTTATGGGGACAAAGGGGCAAAGGCAGATGCATGCAGATGACTAGAGGAAAGGTAGAGTTGTTTATAATGTTGAACAGCTATTGCACAAGATACAGCATAGGTCAGAATCCAAAAGCAGAATGTCTGAATTCACATGTGATGCAGTTGCTACTAGGAACAAGGCCTACTACAGTGAGTATCAAGAACATTTGGCTATTTCTGTTTCTGTTTGCTGCACAGGAAGCCAGAAGGTGCTGAACGTTCCCTTTCCCCATAGGCCATCATCAAGGGCAAGAACACACTATCTAAGCTTCAGCCAATCAGACGCTTCTGTCAATGGATTTGAATCTGAAGATAGTGACTGAAAGCCACTAGGATTGCTGGAAATGGTTGCTTGGACACCTGTAGTGTTCATGTCTTGAGAAGCAAAATGTTAACCAGACTGTCCTCTGGTGTGACCTCACTGTGTCCTCAGCTCCCCAGCTTCACTTGGTTCTAGCCTGCATCCCAGACCAGGTTCTCCAACCTTCTTGTCGATTCTGTGAGCAACTTAGTGTCCTTCCAATCAATTATTCCTCTTCTACTTTAGTGAATCAGAGTTGCTTTCTGATGTTTGCAATCAAGAAGACAGACAGACAAGGACAGTAGAACTTTGAGAATAACTCACCAAGATGGAGAGGAAGCCAAAGTTCCTAGAGTCCTCAAAGAGGCCACTGTCTCTATTAGAGTCACCACATGTTACATGCACACACACACAATGAATTTATCAAAGGGCAGATGGGCACTTCTGTCACTTGAGATTCAATGTTCATCAATGGTCTATAGAAAACAATATTCATGTGACAAGTCCACTCAGACTCATAGTGACCCCATATGTACTCCATAGAGTTGTCAAGGGCTGATTTTTCAGAAGTAGGATGCCAGACCTTCCTCCCAAGGGGCCTCTGGGGAGTCTCAAACCTTTCAGCACAACCTTATTCCTGAGCATTCCCTCTCCTGGCTAACACCATTCATCACCCAGATGAATTCTTCTCTACACACTGCATCCTCAAAACAACATCTCTACATGGATATCACAAGGGGTTGCTACCCACCAGCAACAGAAGCAACAGAGACTGCTGCAGAGTGCCTGGAGGATTTGAGCAACAGAAACACTTAATAAGATGAGACAAATTAACTTCACAAATCCTTTCCACTTCACAAGAACGCCATGGATTTTTACTGTAACAAAGTGCCACCACCCAGTTGTGCCAAATTTCCAGGTTCCTATTTTAATTTGTGGCCCCGGAGGTAACTGTTGCATTAAAAACTATCTGATTTCATTTAGACAAGATATGAGATACACTGGAAGAATGAAGCGAGTCTCGCTCATATGATCCAAGAGTAAATAGATAAAGGTTTACAAAACAGACTAAATGCTTTAGAGAAAGGAAGATCACCTAAGGGAAATAAGACCCAATATATCCAGATTACACTCCCAGCTAAGGATATTCAAGGTATAACTAGATTTGTGTTATCTTTCAGTAATCCAGAACTTGATTGGAACTTAATCCAACAGCATTTTAGGAGGTTGTGGAATAATATCCACTTGTCTGTGGATATTCATCAGCTACATGCTCAAATTT
>NW_006408521.1:48771345-48774658 GCF_000296735.1 Chrysochloris asiatica
AAAAAAAAAAAAAAAAAATCAGACACACACAAAAAAAATCAAATGTGAAGCTATTGTTTCTCAACATATCCTCCATCTAGATCTGCACATTTCTGAAGATGGTGTTTCTGTCTCTCTAACACTTTCTCAAAGAATTCTGTGCTCTTCAATTTATGCCACACCAAAATGGCATTTTGGGCCTTCCTGAGAGACTCAAAGCATATTCCTTTTAAATATCCTTTGAGTTTGGAAAACAAAACAAAGTCTGTAGGAGGAAGGTCAGGGTTGTAGAGTGGATGGGGTAAAGTTCCCAACGAAATTCTCGTAGGAAAACCTTCAATGAGCACACCTCCTGTCATCATGGGGGAAAAAAAATTCCTCTGTGCAACTTTGCTGGCCTTTTCTTAACTAATACAGTTTTTAATTTTCTTAAAACTTCTTCGTAATAAGCCCCCGTGCCCTTTGAGAAATATGTCACAACTACCCATTTGGAGTCTCAAAAAACAGTCTCCAGGATGCAGTAGCTCAAAAGAGGGAACAAATCTTTACAGTGAGGATCATTCCCATACTCTCAAGACAAAGGGTAGACAGGGATGGGCAACTTGGACATTAGCTACCCAAAATGGGGGGCTACAAAGGCAAGAAGTGACTGGCTTACAAGCTTTTAAGAGGGAGCCTAGATCTAGAGGGCGTGGAGGAAGAAAGAATTTCCACTGAGTAGTATCCAATCTGTCTAGGTGGGGCTGATTAAAGGAGATAGGGATAGCACTCATGTGGTACAATAGTGAATTATTACTATCAGGACTGACTGTGAGTGTTGGAAATGTAAAGGTAGATGTTTTGTAGCAAAAGGAGGGGAGTGGTTGACTTTGCAGTCCAGGAGTCCAGGGCCCTGGGACCATTAAGGGAGAAGAGGGGAATGCAGGACCCTATCCAGAGAAACAGTGACCCTACCCAGAGACAGAGGCAGAGATGATGACGTGGAAAGATGGAGTGGCTGTGGACTCTAGACCCAGAGGGGGAGGGGGGCTCTGTGCTGATGACCAGGGGGCAGGCTTGCAGAGTATACCCTTTGGTTGGTTGATGATGCATGGAGGGGATTGTAACCATGGCAACGAAACGATATACAATAGGATGAATGTACAGCTAATGTTCTCCTATGTAAACTATCACATAATTCACAATAAAACATTAAAACAAAAACAAAACACAGCCTTCATAACCTTGTGAATGGACCTCTCTGCTTTGAATTTACTTGGGCCAGCAGAGCTCCTTGGAAGCCACGGTTTTGATTGGGCCTTTTATTTGAGGGCACCCTAACAAGACTAAGATGAGCGTATACCTGAGAGAACTTGTCTGCAGCTATCCACTGATAGCAGAGACACGTTTAAACACAGCGTGTTTGGAATAAACCCGTGCACATATGAACTAGAACCCTAGCATTAAAGAATTTGAAAGAAAATATTGTTAGGTTCAATATGACCTTAACTAAGGAGCTCAGGTAACATAGTGGTTACAAATCAAGCTGCTAACCTCAGGGTCAGCAGTTGAAAACTACTAGTCGTTTCACCAGGGAAAGATGAGGCTTTCTGCTCCTGTAAAGATTTATAGCCTCAGAAACCCTGTGCAGGGTCACTATGAGTCGGAACCGACTCCACAGCACACAACCACCACCACCACCAATGGCCTTAGCTACTGCTTTAGGTGACGCTGAGACTCAGTGACAACAATTAATATAATAAAATTAAAACATGTTATACTATTTTCTGTGATAATAATAATTGATCATACATGAGCCAGCTTCATTAAAAATGTCTGAATATGATGTTCTAAGTCCATAATTCATTTCCATTCTAAGTATTTCTTTAATAATGTAATTGACAATTCCTGTTGCTACAACCAACCTTAGCAGAACATTGTTTCTCAATTTTGAAATTAATAAAAACAACCTATAAACCAATATCTCAAGAAAGATTGTCTAATTTGTCATCACTCTCAACACAAATTATGTAAAAAATCTTACTAATTACTAACATAATTAGTAATTTAGTTAAATGAAAGCAAGAAAATTTGCATTTATAAAGTAAACGTCATTTATTAATTATGAATGATTTTATTACATATCTAAATATTGCCAGCCCCTTGAAAGTGCACCCAAAGATGCACAATAATAGTTAAACTCAGTTATTTTTGACATATTACCATAACTTGAAATCTATTTTTCAATTTATTATTATCATATAGACGTATTAAGGAGCTCTGGTAGCGTAGTGGTTACGAATCGGGCTGCGAACCTTAAGGTCAGCGGTTCAAAACTACCAGCCGCTCCGTGGGAGAAAGATGAGGCTTTCTACTCCCGTAAAGATTTACACCCTCGGAAACCCTGTACAGGGTCGCTATGGGTCGGACCCGACTCGATGGCACTTAACAACAACAACAATAGACGTATATTTGTCAAAGAAGGAAGATAAAAACATGTTTTGTTTAAGTTTATTAGCTGTCTATATAACTTTGAAATATTTGGACATAGAGTTGTGTTTCCACTTGCACTCTATTTGCAAATGTAAAAAAACTGAGCCAGGGAAGGAAGCCAGGAAGGAAGAGGGCCGAAGACTGAAAGGCCAACTCATGTGGATGGTGAAGTTTCCCTAATGATGAAGGGAACGCAGTAGGGTAGAGAGAATGGTAATACTGGAAAGAAAGTGTCGAGGTGATGGGGACCAGGTGATGGGGACCAGGAGCTTGTGGGAGAGCAAACCACAGTAGTGGAATTCCCAACAGGTATCACAGGAGAGAAAGGGAAGAATGGAATGGCAACAGTTTGGGGAACAAGAAGTACAGTAGTACCACCTGCTTGCTCTGAGGAATATGTTGTTGTTGTTGTTGTTAAGTGCCATCGAGTCAGTTCCGACCCACAATGACCCTGTACAGGGTTTCTAAGGAGCAGCTGGTGAGTTTGAACCACCAACCTTGCAGTTCAAACCGGCCTTGTGGTCTAGTGCATTACCCCAAAGTGCTACACCAGGACTCTTGAAGAATATGTTGGTGATCTGGAAAAAGTTCCCCCCTGAGAGGTCAAAGAGGAAGCAGAGCTCAGGGGACAGCTAAGTTCAGGGTCATCCAAGAACCTGGAGGGGATAGTTGAAGAAAAATACACAAAACTATGTGTTGATTGTGGAGCAGAAATTCTTGAAGACACAATGAAAGGGGTTGTGTGGCAGGAGGAAAGTGAAGGATTATACCAGGAGAAGCTTACAGAGAAGTCTAGAGGTACTATACCAGGAGAAGCTTACAGAGAAGTCTAGAGGTACTGTACCAGGAGAAGCTTACAGAG
>NW_006408521.1:48774838-48788867 GCF_000296735.1 Chrysochloris asiatica
CTTACAGAGAAGTCTAGAGGTACTGTACCAGGAGAAGCTTACAGAGAAGTCTAGAGGTACTATACCAGGAGAAGCTTACAGAGAAGTCTAGAGGTGAGAATTCAGAAGTTTATTAAGAGTCACTGCTTACTTTTTGGGTTATGAAACTGTTGGAAGATATGGTGCATCCCATTCTATGGGAGTCATAGAGAAGGGGGTCACCTGGACGTAGCACAGGTCAATTGTGATCTGGAGGCTATCCTGGGGGAAAGGTGAACGTGGGACGGGCCACCAACCATGCAGCTGGCATTGGCAGGTGCCATGGCCATCTTAGGGGCTGGCAACAGTAGGCACAGTGCACCTGGTTCTTCATGGTCATTCAGTCAGTCCCCTTGGAATCCCTGTGGCTGCCTGCAGTGCTTTGTGATCTTTGTGATCCAATGCTCTCATGGATCAGCCTGGGTGGGGACCAAGGAGTCTTTTAAAGGCCACACTGCTCATTTGGTAGAAGCAGGAGTCTACCCTTGTCATATTTAAGAAGGCGCAAAGGCAAACAGATCTCAACTTCCATTTGTCTCATATACAATCAGCATGTTCATACATTATTCCCCAAACTGTCTTTTGTATTCTAAAATCGAACATTGTAAGCTTTGGCTCAAGAGTGCCTCCTACTAGCCAGCCAGGCAGTTTGGGCGGCAACTCTGTCTTCATCTGATCAACAGTGTATGTTTATGGAAATAGCATGGTTTTTCCTTATTGTTTTATAGAAGGAAGTAGAAAAATAGAAACCTGAGTAAACAAATACCAGTGATAAAAAAAACACGGGCTCTGTCAAGTGAATGCAGATTAGATACAATGGAAACCACTGAGTTTTGCAAACAAAGACTCTGGTCTCCACCAACTAGACCCCGGACTCATGTGTTTAAGTTATAATGTAAAAGAAACAACCATGTGTTCAAAAGGCAGTGAACTATTGTCAAAAACTGTCTGAAAGGACAGTTGTAATTGAAGATTTTATAGTATTTCTAGCTTTCTGATAATTGCCTTTTATAAGCTTATAGACCCATCATTCAATTTTCATGCATTCCATTGATACATTTTAAGGAATGTCATTGGATACTAGGAATGAAAACTTCCTTACTGGAGCAGGATGGCTCTGAAGTGACTGTTGAAGCATCATTCTTATACATGGGCCTCCTCCCTAGACCCAATTTTAATATTTGGGGCAAGTGTGCAAATGGAAACACAACTCTATGTCCAAATAGTTTGACATTATATATTCAGCTAACAAATTTAAATAAATTGTTTTCTATCCTCCTGTTTTGATGAATATACCTTTATTCATGCACCTATTATCCACGTATCACACATCTACTATGTGCCAGGCCCCCATCAAGATTTATTTCATCCAACATAGCAGCCTGTCATGTACACTCTGAACTACCCCTAACGCCAATGCCATGACCCAGTCTGGAGTTGTGACGGCCAAAGCATCATCCAGCTTCTCTATGTGGCCCAAAAGACCATGATAATAGTAATACTATTAAGGTGACAAATATCAGTGGTAATAATATGGCCAAATAGTCATTGCATCCTAACTACATGCCAGATACTACATTAAACATTTTCTGTAAATTATCTCATTTAATCCTCACAAGAACCCAGTGAGATGGAGTTTTGACTGAGCAGAAAACAGCTTGAGAGACCTTAAGGAACTTCAGTCAGGCCAGAAATGAGAGGAGTTGGAAGAGAAGCATAGGAAGGCTGATTCCAGGGCCTGACCATATGGCCAGCATGTTCCATTGCCCCAGTGGGTTCCACAAGGCAGCAGAGGGAAACAGGCCTAGCCAGAGACCAGCTATCAGCCCTGAGGAGCTCGGGTGCTGGGTGATTGGAGAACAGTCACAGCCTAGTTCAATGGAAGAGAGGGTTTGGGAGTTAGACAGATACCATCTACTTCAGAGAGCTGCTGCAGGGGCATCAGCTTCAGTGTTGAGGGTCAATTCCCTTCCCTCCCACACGATCTTCCCAGGGCAGATCGCTAAATAGTTCCCAGAGACAGTCGGTCACTTCCTCAGCCATATGTTTCTCTCTTTTCTTCCAGTCAGCTCTCCTCCATCTTTTTCCCCTTCCTTGTACAAGGGGACTTTAAAAAGTTTGTGAAAAAATGGATTGAAAAGATAATGGAATTTTTCCATGGTCTTTTTCAAGGCCCCTTGTACTTTCCACAATACCTATAAGTAATGCTAAAACTTAGCTCCAAGGAATATGGGTATCTGGTAAAATGTTGAGTAGCAATTTCTTGCAACTGAATTCCAATGCCTTGCAGACCCAGGTTGGATTTGGTCAGACCTGCCCAGGGTTTGGTCACAATGACTACAGGTAGCCCAGCCAAGTGCTACCTCCTCCCTCAAGTGCCTTTACTAACTTGTTAGTACAGCATCAGGCAACCAGGGCCTCCAGGGAGAATCGAGATTCACCCAAGCTGTCAGAGTCACTGATGAGGTCCAGTGATTGATAAGGAATGACACCAAGCCAAGAAGAGAAGCCTACTGGAGATCCAAGGGGTGCAGGCTTCTGAGAGGATGGCGACAGCAGTGATGGCGCATCAGTTAGAGACAAGTCTGAGGACAGGAGCCAACAGGATGAAGTTGGCAAAGCCTAAGGTGGAGTGCAACTAGATCCTCAGGACATTTCTGAAAATAAATTAAGCAACCCTGGAACTTTCTTACCTCCAAACATCATGCTGTGTGATGTCTAAGTCTCCTTGGAGCTTGAGTTATTTTCAGTTGGACTTTCCACTATCTGCAGCTGGACATATTCCTGATAACACACCTAGCAACAGCTGGTGGCCCTGGCCACCCTGTAGCAAATCCAGAGCTGCACCACAAGGGGTTCCAACTGGGGGCGCTCTAGAGAACTAGTTCAGTTACCATCACCCCAGACTTTTGGAGAAAAATGCAGTGACTAAATGGGAAATTGTATGAACTTTCCTTGGGGCCAGGAAAAGTGTCAAAGCATTTTACAATCAAACCTAATTGAAAACAACAGCTCTTTAATCTAAATTTACAACATAATCAGCCTTCTGATTACCTAATTATAATTAAATTAAATTGGCAGTGTGTTTCATATTGCTAATTGAAACCACTAAAAGAAAAAGCTGCATTTCATAGCTGCTGTGTTTGCTTATTCCCAAGAGAGCCAAGAATGCAAAGCAAACGGCTTGGACTGTCAGCTTGGAGAGGTGGGTTCTAGTCCTACCTCTGCCCAAACTGGTTTTGTGACTGTAGACGGGTCCGTTGGCCCCTCTGAGAGTCTCTCTGTTTTATCTCTGTAACATTCCAACCAAAGGGGTTACTTGGGGGAAAGTACTTGAAGTTACACTGTGTCATCATTTGATTAATTTTTGTCTGTTTTTAAACATTTTATAAATGAATGCTTATATGATACATGTACTTTTTGTGTTCAGTAAGAAGGCTGCTGTGTTTTTTTAGGGCATTTTATTGACAAAGAAATGACAAGTCTGAACTAACAAAGATATGCTGACTACTCAAGCATGAAACAACCCTTGGGCCCCCAAGATTGCACAGGCTCCAAGTTCATTTATGTAAGCTATAGAAGCTAAGTAGGGCAAACTCCCCAACACCCAGGTTAGACGTGGCCCAGAAGATAATGATCAAGGAAGAAGCTGTCAGAATGTAGAGTCAGGATCATAAAGGATAATGGACCAGAGAACTCCTCCCAGAGAACAGCGTGGGGTCTCCTGGAAGAACTTCCCCGACCGTGGCCACACCTGCCCAATGCCTTGCTCCAAGATCTCAGAGGAGCTAGGAGCCGTGGCTGCTCTGTGAATCCCAGTTTTCCCTTTTCTGAATACAAGTGTTTGTTGTATTTGTGCCACGTCTTCTCTACCTTTGTATAGGTGAGAAGTGTAGGAGAGATGCAGATCACTTGTATGTTTAGTTTATAAGTCACCAAAGTAAGAGAATCCACCTCCAAATTTGAGAGAGAGAACCGCACATAACCTGCTCTGAGCTGAACACAATGACCTGGGAGGGCTTTGGGTTATTGCCTTGGGAGGAGGTGGGCAAAGAAAAGAGCACCCAGATATTTAGCTGATCACCTAAATATGTAACCTCTTTCTGGAGGGTAGAATTGTCATTAGGAGGTGGTTGCCCAGCCAGGATTGACATTTCCCAGTCCCTTTAAAATTTTTTTAATTGAGGTGAAATTCACAGATTATAAAATGAGTCAAGTTCAAGTGTCCAATGCAGCAGCATTTAGTGCTTTCAAAATATTATGCAAACATGTCTTATGCCAAGTCCCCAAAAATTTTCATCACCCCAAAGAAAATCCTATAGCACAGTGGTTACAAGTCGGGCTGTTAACCTCAAGGTCAGCAGTTCGAAACTACCAGCTGTTCCGCGGGAGAAAGATGAGGCATTCTGCTCCTGTAAAGATTTACAGCCTCGGAAACTCTATGCAGGGTTGTTATGAGTCGGAACCTACTCTACTGCTTACCCCTTTCCCCAGTCCCACCATAGCAATTACTTCCTGTTCTCCCTTGCCCCCAGTCCTTGGCAACCTTTTCTGTGAACTGACCAGTCTCAGGTGAACCATGCAATAGGTGATCTTTTGCATCTGGCTCCTTTACTTAGTATAATGCTTCCAAAGTCTATCTACAATGCAACATGTATTCCTTTATTATTATATTTATTTAACTTTTTATTGTGATTTCAGTGAAGATTTACAGAATAGACCATCAGTTTTAAATCAACAAATCATTTACTTCGTTTCATTTTAATGACTGCAATCAGACTTCAGGGTCGGTTTGAACTGCAAGGCCGGCAGTTCAAGCTCACACGCGGCTCCTCGGAAACCCTGTACAGGGTGGCTATGGGTCATAAACAACTCGACGGCACTTAACAACAACAACATCCCACTTCCTCCCAGTCTTTCTTGTTTCCATTCCACTTTCTTTCCCAACTCCTCTGAAGTCTGTACTTAGGTAAATGCTGTGCTTTTGATGTCAAATTGTTGGCCATTTTATGGTGTCCACAGCTCACTGATGTTGTTTTACCTTTTATAGACCGATCTGCTGCTTGGCTGGAAAGTAAGCCACAGGGTGAGTTGAATTCCAGACATGAAGGTGACCAAGGGCCACATTCTCAGCATATCTTCCTTCTTATGGCTGAAGGCTATTCCATCATATGAGTTTAGCACATTCTCTCTATCCAGGCATTCACTGGCAGGCATTTGGATTGTTTGCCTTTGGGATGTTGTAAACAGTGCTTTTATGAGCATTCATGTACAAGCATTGGTTTGTGACTCTGTTTTCAAATCTTTGTGGCCTGTTCCTAGCAGTGGAATTGTTGGGTCGTATGCCAATTCTATGTTAACTTGTTGAGGAACATGTATACTATTTCCTGCAATTCCAGCACACTGGCATTTCCATGAGATCTTGTGACTGACAGCTTGTTCTTCCCAAGGGCAAGTGAGTAGAAGTGATCTTTGCCACTTTGGGGCAGGAGAGTTTCCCCATCATCTTTGCTCATCTGTGTCTGACTGCAGACGACTCCAGGTGGGAGGAGCTGTATAGGGACACAAGCTGAATGCTCCAAAACAACCACACTAATGTCACCTCCTGTTCCTTCCCTCTGTTCCAGCTATCTAGGAAGGAGCAGACCATCCCTCCATCCCGCTATGCAGACCCAAACTCTTGTTCTCTAGGAAGGTTTTCCCAAAGTTGTAACTGACAAAGTTAAAACATACCTCTGCCCTATCAAAGTCAAAAGTTTCCGTCATTGCTGGGAATGCTGGGGGATAGGAGGCCTTTCATTCCCCATCTAGCACAGATTTTGTGCTTCCTGTACTGTCTAGTAAAGACAGGAAACATTTGGGACTGGACTCCCAAGGTACAGCAGTTCTTTAATGAGGCTAAAGCAGGAGTAAAACTGGTGCTTGAGACCATAGCTGTAGGGCAAGAGTATGAATTGGATGATGCCAGCATCCCAGACCACCACTGGTCTGTCAGTTTGTCGTACTGTGGTGATGTGTGTTGCTGTGATTCTGGAAGCTATGCCAATGGTACTTTAAATACCAGCAGGGTCACCCAGGTAGACAGGTTTCAGCTGAGCTTGCAGACGAAGACAGACTAGGAAGAAGGAGAGACAGACTACTTCTAAAATTTAGTCACTGAAAATGTTATGAATTTCAGGGACACACTGTCGGATAGTACCAGAATATTGAATATAAAAACAAAATGAGTAGCACCAGAATATTGACAGATATAGTGCTGAATAAATGAGCCCCTCAGGTTGGAAAACACTCAAAATATGACTGGGGAAGAGCTGCCACTTCAAAGTAGAGTTGACCATGATGATGTGAGTGGAATAAAGCTTTCAGAACCGTCAATGGTGACAGAGCATAACCCAAAATGAGAAGAAACAGCTGTAAATATCATTAATAATTGGAACATGAAATGTACAAACTATGAATCTAGAAAAATTGGAAGTTGTCAAAAATGAAATGGAATGCATAAAGATCGATATCCTAGGCATTGTTGTTGTTAAGTGCCATCCAGTTGGTTCCAACTATAGAAACCCAGTATAGAGTTTACAAAGAGTAGCTAGTGAGCTTGAATCATCAACCTTGTGGTGCAAACCAACCTTGCAGTCCAGCACATTAATGCACAGTGCCACACCAGGACTCCATCCTAGCCATTAGTGAGCTGAAATGGACTGGCCCTGGCATTTTGAATCTGGCAATCACATGTTTTACTATGTCAGCAATGACAAACTGAAGAGGAATGGTATCACATTCATCATCAAACACAAAATTTCAAGATCTATCTTAAAGTAACAATGTTGTCTGTGATAGGATAATGTCTATATGCCTATAAGGACGACCAGTTAATGCAACTATTATTCAAATTTACACACCAACCACTAAAGCCAGTGAGGATGAAATTGAAGGATTCAACCAACATCTTCAGCATGAAATTGAACTTATCATGTAATCAAGATGTGTTGGTAATTACTGGAAATTGGAACGCAAAGATTAGAAACAAGGAGGAAGGATCAGTAATTGGAAAATATGGCCTTGGTGATAGAAATGATGCTGGAGATAGCATGATAGAATTTTGTAAGATCAATAACTTCTTCATCACAAATCCCTTTTTAAAACAACATAAAAGACAACTATATACATGGACCTCACCAGATGGAATACACAGAAATAAAATTGATGGCATCTGTGGAAAGAGTGTGGAAAACTCCATATAATTTGCCAAAACAAGGCCAAAGGCAGATTGTGAAACAAACCATCAATTACTCATACGCAAGTTCAAGTTGAAGCTGAGGAAAATTAAAGCAAGTCCACAAGAGCCAAAATATGATCTTGAACATACACAACTGAATTTGGAGACCATCTGAAAAACAGATTGGATGTATTAGACACTAAAGGCCGAAGACCAAAAGAGCTGTGGGATGACATCAAGAATATCATACAGGAAGAAAGCAAAAGGTCATTAAGAAGACAAGAAAGAAGGAAAAGACCAAAATGGATGTCTGAAGAGACTCTGAAACTTGCTCTCCAGTATAGAGATGCTAAAGCAATTGGAAGATATGAAGAGATAAAAGAGCTGAATTGAAAGTTTCAAAGACCAGCTTGAGAAGATGAAGTCAAACATTTTAATGAAATGTGCAAAGATCTGGAGTTAGAAAACCAAAGGAAAGAACACGCTCAGCATTTCTCAAAGTGAGGGAACTGAAGAAAAAAATCAATACTGAAGGGTTAT
This sequence comes from Chrysochloris asiatica, assembly GCF_000296735.1. NCBI lineage: Eukaryota > Metazoa > Chordata > Mammalia > Afrosoricida > Chrysochloridae > Chrysochloris > Chrysochloris asiatica. Next base: position 48,782,616 of record NW_006408521.1, read on the forward strand.
ATGGGCAAAGTATTGAATGATGCCAAAAGCATCAAATGAAGATGGAAAGAATACACAGAGTCGCTGTACCAAAAAGAAATGCTTGATGCTCAACCATTTCATGATGTAGCAAATGATTAAGAGCCATTGATACTGAAGGGAGAAGTTCAAGGTGCAGTGAAGGCATTGGTAAAGAACAAGTCTCCAGGAATTGATAGAATACAAATAGAAATTTTTCAACAAACTGAGGCAGCCCTGGAGGCACTCACTCATCTATGGCAAGAAATTTGGAAGACAGCTAGCTGGCCAAACAATTAGAAGAGATCCATATTTGTGCCATTCCAAAGAGAGGTGGCCCAACGGAATGTGGAAATCATCAGGCAATATCATTAATATGGAATGCAAGTAAAATTTTTCTAAAGATAATGTAAAAATGTCTGCAACTGTACTTTGACAGAGAACAGCCAGAGGATCAAGTCAGATTCAGACAACGACATGGAACAAGGACGTCAAAGCAGAGAATACCAGAAAGATGTTTACCTGTGTTTTGTTTTGTTTTTTTAACTAGTAATTGTTTGGCTTTCATCTTCATTTCTTCACCACCACCTTCAATCTGTTTTATTTCAGAGTCTTCCATTTCCAAGAAGGGAGCCAGAATCTTCCCTCGTTCATTCACCCAGCTTGTTGACAAATATCTTTATTTCTTCCTCATTACAGGTTTGTCTTGAGGAACAGGAGGACTTTCATTTTCCTTACTTAAAGGGTCATTATGCTCCTCCACTTCATTCTTGTCTGTTTCCATTGCTTTAGAAGGAGATGTTAATTCCTTGGCTAGCTTAACGTTTTTATGTTGTGGCAAACTTTTTTTTTTTTTTTAAGGTTTTTATTGTGGATTGAGTAAAAGTTTACAGGGCATATCATCAGTTTTACATTCAACAAATCATACACCTTGTTTCATTACAATGATTATAATCCCCTCCATGTACCATCAGTTAACAGTATTTCTCTCTATCCACTTTAGCTTTTTAAAAAACAAACAAACTAAAACAAAAAACCACTCAGGCATATACAATAATTTACATCTTCAAGGGGCACATTCTGCAAGTCTGACTCCTGGCCACCAGCTCTTATTCCCTCTTTTCTTAGTCCATGAATCTAGAGTCCTCAGCCACTCGCCCTCTCCATGCCCTCATCTCTGCCTCCTTCTCTGGTGCCGCTGCTTCTCTGGAAAGGTCCTGCATTCTGCTTTTCTCCCTTGGTGGTCTTATGGTCCTCTGTTTCTGGACTGTAAGATTAACCACTCTCCTGTTTTTGTTACAAAACTTCTACCTTTACAATTGTGACAGTCACAATTTGTCATAATAACAATTATTCACTATTGAATCATACGAATCTTATCCCCATCTCTTTTCACTAGACCCATCTAGATAAGATGATAGCTATTCAGTGGAGACACTTTCTTTTCCCCCATACTCTTAAACTAAACTCCCTCTTGAAACCTTGTAAGCCAATCACTTCATGCCTTTATCACCCCTCATTTTAGGTAGCCAATGTCTAAGTTGCCCGTCCCTATCTACCCTGTGTAAAGAGGGGATAGCATTGATACTTGATTTGAAGATTTCTTCCCCCTCTGTTGGTATTTAGAGTAACTACCTCTCTGAGTATAGGCCAGGTTCATCAAATTGTAGCAATTTACCCTTGTTTCCTTTATCAAAAAATTTTATGGGTTTTTTTTTTTTTTTTTTGCAATCTTCCTCTAGTTGAGTCCTGATTATCAAGCCATCGAGGCTAGGTCAAAAGGGTACTGTCTGCAAGTTTGGGTGTTCTTGTGCATCTCCCCTCACTTCATATCAGCTGGATGCTTCACTCTCAGCTCTAGCTCTCTGTGGCTATGTACTTGTTCATGGGCTCAACTATCCTCAGGTCTCACCACACTTTGGACCAACCAGCCCTTCCTCTTCTCTCTCTCATCTCCAGGTCAACGGGATTCAATGGACTGTGGTTGAATTCAGCCCATTTCTTCATTGCTGCCTTTCCCCCTCTTCCACTCACCAGTAGACCAATGTAGTCACCAGCAAGCTTACAAGCTTGCTCTGATCCTTTCCCCGCTTGGTCTCACCCAAGATGGTGGCTCCAGGAGCAGCTGAGTGTCTTGAATTAGAAAGCAATGGATTCCTTTCTTCTGCTACAAATTCCCCTGGGTATAAGCCTTCCAACCTTCTAAACATTCTTTATACGTGGTTCAGAGTTCTGGGACCACCCCCTGAGCCCACTTGGTCCAGTATTCTGTGTTGTTGCTGATGGAGCTCTTCACTGCACTTCCACCTGATCTGCCATCTTGTTGGTTCTCCTGTTTACCTGTATTTTATTGCCTAGACAAAGTCATTTGATTGTGTGGACTAAAACAAGCTATGGACAACATTGCAGAAAAGTAATATTCTGTAACATTTAATTGTGCTCATGAGGAACCAATACATAGACCAAGAGGCAGTTGTTTGAACAAAACAAGGGAACACTGAATGGTGTAAAATTAGGAAAGGTGTGTGCCAGGGTTGTGTTCTTTCACCATACTTATTCAATCTGTATGCTGAGCAAGGAATCTGAGAAATTGGATTATATGAAGAAGAATGTGGCTTCAGGATTGCAGGAAGACTCATTAACAATCTTGCTTTCTGAAAATGAAGAGGACTTAAAGTACTTAGTAATGAAGATTAAAGACTACAGCCTTCGGTATGGGATGCACCTCAATGTAAAGAAAGGAAAAATCCTCACCATTGGACCAATAAATAACATCAAGATAAATGGGGAAATGATTGAAGTTGTCAAAGACTTCATTTTGCTCGGATCAACCATCAACACTCACGAAAGTAGCAATCGAGAAATCAAATGACATATTGCATTAGGCAAATCTGCTGTACAAGAATGTTGAAAAGCAAAGCTGTCCGTTTGAGGACTAGAGTGCATCTTAATCAAGCCATGGTATTTTCAATAGCCTCATATGCACCTGAAAGTTGGACAATGAATAAAAACTATAAAAGAATTGATGTATTTGAGTTGTGGTGTTTGAGGAGAATATTAAAAGTATTGTGGACTTCCAAAAGTACAAACAAATCTATATTGGAAGAAGTACAACCAGAATGCTCCTTAGATGCTAGGATCACCAGACTTCATCTCTCTTACTTCAGATATAGTCTCAGGAGGGACCAGTCACTGGAGAAAGACATCATGCTTGGTAAAGTGGAGAGTCAGTGAAAAGGAGGAAGCCCCCCTACAAGTCGGACTGACACAATGGCACAGCTATGGGTTCTAGCATTTCAATGATTGTGAGGTTGGAGCAGGATCAGGCAGTGTTGGATTCTGTTGTATATACGGTCGCTATGACAACACCAATGAGTAGATACCGACTAGATGGCACCTAACAACAACAAGCTACCCATAAGGGTATAGCTGGGCATGTGGCAATGGCAATAGAATACACAGATTCCCTTAGGATTTTGGTCTCAACTATGGAAAGGTGCAGAAACCAGATACAGCCCTTTAGAAAAGCAACTGTGTCCCATGTACAACAGCTTTTAGAAGACATCACGTCACAAAGGAACCCCTGTGACAGTACTAACTCACTACCCCACACAAGTGTTATGTTAAGGCCCAGTCAGGGGTGACCCAAGCCAATACATTGTCCAAATGGCATGCATATTTTCAAAAAGAAGTGCCCGCTATTGCCTCAGGGTCTAGATCCAGGGAAGTCCATTGTTTCTCTGGGTATGGCAAACAGCGACCCATTGGTTTGGTTTTTTGGCCCTATGGCGATTAGGGCTAGAGGTACATTTCCAAGTATCCCATGGTTTCATCCAGCATCTCCTAAGAGCCTAGAGTTTTTCCATTCCAGGAGGGACCCCACCCCTTGGGGACTCCAGTTTTAAGCCTATGGAGCACTGTAGTCCCCACATTGGACTCCACTAGCCTCCTGGGACAGGAAGGCCCTTGGGGTGAACAGTACAGTATTGCAAACCAGGGAAGTGGCTCCAACTGGGGACCGTCTTGAGTGCCTCCCCTCCACTGCATGTGTTTTACTCCACAGATATGACTTGTCTCTGCTAGTTCCTCTCCTCTCCTAGTCCTTCATCCTTAGAGTGTAGAGTACTGGTTTTGCCAGTTGGGCCACCATGATTGCAGATGTGAGAAATCAGTCAGACTGCTGGGTGTGTGAACTCCCCATCTTCTCCACTGCTGGCATGCCAGGGTGGATTGTACCTGCCAACACCAGCACCTGGGCCTGCTTCACAGAGTGGTATGAACAGCCTGCAGGCTGCTTCCCAGCGTTTCCAGATAAATGTTGTGTGCAACTTCTGTCCTGCGACTATACTCATTCCTAGATGTTCCATCTGATACGAGAGCAAGTTAAAGTTACACACCCTCAGGGCTATGCTATTTGGGATGGCCTGGAGTGACCATCAGCAGTATACATCCAACTGAACTCTAAGAGCCCTAGTGGTAGACAGAGCACCTGCTAATAACAGCCATTATGTGGGTTAGCTCCCACAGCAAGAATGCCTCCAAGTCATTCCAATAAACAGTGTTTTGTGATTGGGTGCACTGGGCAACGCAAGGGTTGAAGCCTTTCCCTCACCTTGGGGATTGCCCTGGACATGAGGGTCTCATGGATGGCCCTATCTACCCCACAAATGGACAAGCAGATGCATGTGGAGACAGCCTACATCCCTAGCACCATTTACAAATGCCTGCCCCATAACTATTTTTTGTTAATGTTTTATTGTGAATTATATGATAGTTTACATGAGAGAACCTCAGTTCCATATTCATTCCATCGTATATCATTACATTGCCATGGTTCCAATCCCCTCCATGCATCGTCTTCCAACCAAAGGGCATATCCTAGAAGCCCGTGCTCTACACTCCTCCCTCCCCCCTCAGTCTTCGGCCCACAGTTCCTCTCCCTCTCTGGATCCAAAGTCCCCAGCCGCTTCATCCCTCCATGTCATCATGTCTGTCTCCATCTCAGGCATCCCCGGTTCTCTAGGTGGGGTCCCGTTCTCGGCTCTTATCCGTTGGTGGTCCCAGAGACCTCCGCTCCTAGACTGGAGAAATAATCGCTCACTTCCTTGCTACAAAACATCTACCCTTGCATTTCCAACACTCACAATCCATCTTGATAACCATTATTCACTACAGTATCGCACGTAACCCAAAGGTATTTCATTTCATCAGCTCCACCTAGACAAATTGGATAGTACTCACTTGTGATTCTGCCTTCCTCCATGCCCCCTAGCTCTAGGTTCCCTCTTGAAAGCTTGTAAGCCAGTTACTTCTTGCCTTTGTAGTCCCTCCCTCCCCATTTGGGTATCCAATGTCCAAGTTGCCCCTCTCTGTCTACTCTGTGCGTGGAGGGGGTGGGAATGTTTCTTGCTGTAAGGATTTATCACCTCTTTTGTGTCACTGCATTCGTATGCATAAGTCAAGTTCATCAGCTTTGATCAGCTCAATCTTCTTTCCTCCCCCTCCTCCCCCTTCTTTCTTCTCCTGGTTGAGCTCTGATCATTCAGTCATCCAGTCCCAGTCACGTGGGTGTCATCTGCAAGTGTGGGTGTTCTTGTGCACATGCCCTCTCTTCCCATCAGCCGGCAGCTCCATTCTCCACTTGAGTCCTTCGTGGCCACGTCGCTGACTCTGGGCCCAGGAGTCCTCAGGTATCCTCACATTACTTGCCAACCAGGTCCCCAACCGGGTCCACAGAAGCCCTCTGAATATTGTGAGGCTTAGCTCACCACTTCATTGCTGCCTTTACCCCCTTTTTCCCCAGGGGTTCAAGCTGGATTCAGAAGAGGCTGTGGAACATGGATATCATTGCTGATGTCTGATGGATCTTGGCTGAAAGCAGAGAATATCAGAAAAATATTGATTACACAAAGGCTTTTGAGTGTGTGAATCATGACACGCTATGGTCAACATTCCGAAGTATGAATATTCCAGAACACTTAATTGTGTTCATGAGGAATATGTACCTGGACCAAGAAGCAGTTGTTTGAACAGAACATGGAACACTGAATGTTTTAAAATTAAGAAAGGTGTGCAACAGGGTTGTATTCTTTCACCATACTTATTCAACCTGTATGCTGATCAAAGAATCCGAGAAGCTGGGTTCTATGAAGAAAAACGTGGCATCAGGATTGGAGGAAGACTCATTAACAACCTGCAATATGCAGATGGTACAACCTTGCTTGCTGAAAGTGAAGAGGATTTAAAATATTTACT
>NW_006408521.1:48789217-48792539 GCF_000296735.1 Chrysochloris asiatica
ATTTTCAATAACCTCATATGCATGTGAAAGCTGGACAGTGAATAAGGAAGACCATAGAATAATTGATGCTTTTGAGTTATGATGTTGGAGAAGACTATTGAAAGTGCCATGGGCTGTCAAAAGAGCTAATAGATCCGTTTTAGATGAAGTTCAGCCAGAGTGCTCCTTGAAGGCCAGGATGGCCAAACTTTGGAGGGACCAGTCGCTGGAGAAGGATATCATGTTTGGTAAGGTGGAAGATCAGAGAAAAAGAGGAAGACCCCCAACAAGATGGATTGGCCAAGTGACAGCATCGATGGGCTCAAGTGTGGCAACAGTAGTGAGGTTGGCCTAGGATCAGGCAGTGTTTCATTCTGCTGTGCATAAGGTCATTATGAGTTGGTACCAACTTGATGGCACCTAACAACAACATATTTGTATCAACTATGGGAATATTGAGTTTAGGAATAGTGCTTTGTTTTAGTATATATTGTTGCTGTGGCCTTTGGTTACAATTCTCCAATGCCTGGGCCCGGGGGATTGTGCCAAGACTGATGGTAAGATTGTTTGGGACATTTAGGGACCCTGGGGTGGAGGGTAGGGACTCAAGCTGAACATTTCAAAATGGTCACACTAATGTCCACTCTGGTAATGTAGCAGTATGAGTCAGGCTGCTAACCTCAAGGTCAGAAGTTCAAAACTACCAGCCATTCCACAGGAGAAAGATGAGGCTTTCTTCTCTGGTAAAGATTTACAGCCTCGGAAACTATACAGGGTCACTATGAGTCAGAACTGACTCCACGGCACACCACCACCACCAAAGTCAACTCCAAACGTATCTGCTGTCCCTTCCCCCTGCTCCTGCTATCTAGGAAGGAGCAGCTAGCCCCTTCTTCTGCTATGCAGACCCAAACTCCTTGTTCTTTCACTTCAGTTATGCATATGTTTGGAAGAAGCCAGAGCCCCTTGTTCCGTTAGAACCTTGGTCTATGTACAGGTTCCTCATGAGCACAACTAAGTGTTTTGGAATTCCCATTCTTTGCAATGTTATCCCTAGTTTGTCATGATCCACATAGTCGAAAACCTTTGCATAGTTAATAAATCACAAACAAACATCTTTTTGGTATTCTCTGCTTTTAGCTAAGATCCATCTGACATCAGCTATGACATTTCTAGTTCCACGTGATGTGCTGAATCAGGCTTGAGTTCCTGGCAGTTTCCTGTTGATGTATTATTGCAGTTGTTTTTAAATGATCTTCAGCAAAATTTTACTTGCATATGATATTAATGATATTGTTCAATGATTTCTAAATTCTTTTGGGTCACTTCTCTTTGGAATGGCACAAATATGGATCTCTTCCAATCGGTTGGCCAGGTAGTGGGTCTTCTGAATTTCTTCCACCTTCCAACAACAGTCTGCGTGACATTATACCAGAGGAACCAGGGAGAAAACGACAGATGAGGTTTCAAACCTTCCCAGGGCTTAGAGTCCTGAGTGAAAGGTTATAAAGCACGCAAATAACTAAACAAAATACCAGTAACCAGATCAACAGGATACTGTAACAGAGAGCCCAGAACTGGGGACTCATCCCCTCTAAAGATCTGGTGTAAAGTACTGAGCACTCCAGCTGGTTAATGTCACATGCTCCCTGAAGACAGAGGCCCACGTGAAACAAAGCTCAAGTTGTCCCACCATGCCACTCCCACACAGTCCTGAGCAGAGGAATTCAATCTGTGTTTTATTTTGTCCATCTGAGGATGAACAGAGGGCAGAACGGACAGTCAGAAGGCCTCACACCGCTTGCCAATAGAGACAGCTACTGGCCATAGAGGCCCGGCTGGCACAAGCCCTGCCCAGAGCTGGCATTGGTCCTTTGCCTAATGGGCACCACCTGGGTTCCAGGGAGTACAACTTGCCTCCATTAGTTCTCCCTGAGTCCAAGCTGGAGGAGGGTCCTGGCTCCCTCCCAGATAGAGGCATTGGGCAAGCAGCTGGCTCCTGAGCAGTGTGTCCTAGCCCCCTCAATGGACGACCTTGTTATGAGTGGGTGAGCCCACCAGACTCCCAGCTTCTACTATTATGAGCTGCCTGGTTCTTAGAGCTAAGTGACTGGACCTCAACCTCAACTGCTGTATGGAGGGGTTGGTGTTGCACTGAGGACAACTAGAGCAACAGAGAAACTCTGAAATTTTCACTTGATGCAGAATTTCATTTCGCACAGAAGGCAATTTAGAATCCGTGGTATAGCTTAGTAAGTACTTCAGCAGGAAGTCCTTAGTAAGTACTAGAGGCAGACAAGAGTCCTGGTGTGGTGCGATAGGATAAGCACTGGACTGCAAAGTCGGCAGTTCAAACTCTGCTCAAGCAAAAGCTGCTCCTTAGAAACCCTAACAGGGTCACCATGAGTCAGAACCGACTTGAAAGCAGTTCACCACCACCAGAGGCAGACATGGTGGGAGGGATCAAATCCTGACTAATTTGAGTAAATTACTTTATCTCCCTCAGGCTTGGCCACCTCATCTTAAAATGGGCATAATAATAACAGTACCATCGCAAGGTCAGCAGTTCGAAACTACCAGCTGTTCCACAGGAGTAAGATGAGATTTCTGCTCCCATAAAGATTTACAGCCTCGGAAATCCCATGTAGACTCAGGATGAGTCAGAACCGACTCCACAGCACATCACCACCACCACCTCATATTTGGAATCCTGGTGTGATGCTATAGAATAACCACTGGACTGCAAGCCGCAAGGTCAACAGTTCAATCCCACCAGCTGTTCTCTGGAAGCCCTGTACAGGGTCACTATGAGTCAGAACTGTCTTGATGGCACTTAACAACAACAACCTCACACTTGGATTCCTGGTGTGGTGCTGTAGGATAAGCACTGGACAGCAAACCACAAGGTCAGTAGTTCAAACCCACCAGCTGCTCCTTGGAAACCCTATACAGGGTTGATGTGAGTCGGAACCGACTTGTCGATGCTTAACTACAACAACCTCATACTTTAGGGAAAGGATTAAATAAATAAATCAATGAAGCATACTTGAGACCCTTACAGGGTTTCTGAGGCTGTAAATCTTTATGGGAGCAGAAATTCTCCTCTTTCTTCTGCAGAGGAGCTGGTAGATTTGAACTGCTAACCTTGTGGTTAGCAGTCCAGATCAGAATCTACTATGTTACCAGAGCTCCTTTTTTTACGTGTTGCTGTTATTGTTGTTAAGTGTCATCGAGTCAGTTCCAACTCATAGTGACCCTGTATAGGGTTTTCAAGGTTCCGACTCTTAGTGACCCTGTATAGGGTTTTCAAGGTTCCGACTCTTAGTGACCCTGTATAGGGTTT
>NW_006408521.1:48792639-48832879 GCF_000296735.1 Chrysochloris asiatica
AGGTTCCGACTCTTAGTGACCCTGTATAGGGTTTTCAAGGTTCCGACTCTTAGTGACCCTGTATAGGGTTTTCAAGGTTCCGACTCTTAGTGACCTTGTATAGGGTTTTCAAGGTTCCGACTTTTAATGACCCTATATAGGGTTTTCAAGGTTCCGACTCTTAGTGACCCTGTATAGGGTTTTCAAGGAGCAAATTTCACCTATAAGAATGATCTTTCTCCAGCAAAAAGGACTAAGTGTCCCCAATGGCACTCACATTTCACCTGAGTTGACAGCACCGCTAGACAGAATATTAAAAGGTCATTAAAATGCAAAACAAAACCATAATGAGATACCACCTCATACCCACTAGGATGGCTATTAACAGAAAAGTGGAAAACAAGTGTTGGAGATGATGTGGAGGAACAGAAACCTTCATCCACTGCTGGTGGGCTTGTAAAATGGTGCAGTCACTGTGGGAAAGAGGCAGTTCCTCAAAAAGTTCAACATGGAATCACCATATGACTCAGTAATTCCCTGCCTATGTTGATGCTGTTGTTAGGTATCATCAAAACACTGCCCGGTCCTGTACCATCCTCACAACTGTTGTTATGATTGAGCCCAATCCTGCTGCTGCTATGCCAGTCCATCTTATTGGGGGGTCTTTCTCTTTTTTGCTGACCCTTCACTTTACCAGTCCTTCTCCAGGGATGGGTCTCTCCTGATAACATATCTGAGTATGAAAGACTAAGTCTCAACATTCAAGCTTCTAAGGAACATCTGCCTATTCTTCTTCCAACTCAGATATTTTTTGTTATTCTGGCAGTCCATGATTCTTCTCCAAAACCTTAACTCAAATGCATCAAATCTTCTGTGGTCTTATGTGTTGTCCATTTTTCCATGCATATGAGGCTATTGAAAATACCATATGCAATATACAAGTTCAGGCTGAAGTTGAAGAAAATTAAAACAAGTCCATGAGATCCAAAATATGCCCTTGAACATATCCCACCTGAATTTTGAAACCATCTGAAAAACAGATTTGATGCATTAGACACCAATGACCAAAGACCAGAAGAGTTGTGGGATGAAATTAAGAACATCATACAGGAAGAAAGCAAAAGGTCATTAAAAAACAAAAAAGAAGAAAGAAAGGAAGAAAATATCAAAATGGATGTCAGAAGAGACTCTGAAATTTGCTATCCAGTGTAGAGCTGCTAAAGCAAATTGAAAATGAGGAAGTAAAAGAGTTGAATAGAAAAATTCAAATGGAAGCTTGAGAATACAAAGTCAAGTATTATAATGAAATGTGTAAAGACCAAAAGGGAAAGAGTTAGAAAACCAAAAGGGAAGAATACACATAGCATTTCTCAAGCTGAAAGAAGAAGAAAAAATTCAAGCCTCGACTTGCAATATTAAAAGATGACTACTAAGTACATACCTAAAGGAATTGAGAGCAGGCTAGTAAACAGACACTTGCATACCAATATTCAGTGCAGCACTATTCACAACCGCCCCAAAGTTAAACAACCCAGATGCTCATCAATAACTGAATAAGCAAAATATGTTATATACACACAGTGGAATATTGTTAAGTGCCAAAGAGTCGCTTCTAACTCACTGTTATTGTTAGGTGCCATCGAGTCGATACTAACTCATAGCGACCCTATACACAACAGAATAAAACACTGCCCACTCCTGGGCCAACCCCACAATTGTTGCCTCTTTTTTTCCCAACCTCCACTTTACCAAACATGTTATCCTCTCCAGGGACTGGTCCCTCCTGACAATATGTCTGAAGTATGAGAGACGAAGTCTGGTTATCCTGGCTTCCAACACAGAACTGCTTGTTCTTTTGGCAGCCCATGGTACTTTTGATATTCTCCTCCAACAACATAACTCAAATGCATCAATTCTTCTACGATCTTCCTTACTCACTGTCCAACTTTCACATGCACATGAGGTTATTGAAAATACCATGGCTTGAGTCAGGTTCACCTTAGTCCTCAAACTGACATCTTTGCCCTTTAACACTTTAAAGAGGTCTTATACAGCAGATTTGTTTAATGCACTACGTCGTTTGAGCTCTTGACTGTTGCTTCCATGAGTGTTGATGGCTGAACCGAGCAAAATGAAGTATTTGACAATTTCATTCTTTTCTCCAAATATTGTGTATTGGTCTAGTGGTGAGGATTTTTGTCTTATTTCCATTGAGATACAATCCATACCAAAGACTATGGTCTTTGATCTTCATCAGTAAGTATTTTAAGTCCTCTTCACTTTCTGCAAGCAAGGTTGTATCATCTGCGTATTGCAGGTTGTTAATGAGTCTTCCTCCAATCCTGATGTCACATTTTTCTTCATATAATACACCTTCTTAGATTATGTGCTCAGCATAAAGATTGAATAAATATGGTGAAAGAATAAAATCCTGGCTCAGACCTTTGCTTATTTTAAACCATTCATTGTTCCCTTGCTCTGTTCAAACAACTGCCTCTTGGTCTATGTACAGGTTCCTCACAAGCACAATCAAGTGTTCTGGAATACTTATTCTCTGCAATGTTGTCCGTAGTTTGTCATGACCCATACAATTGAAAGCTTTTGCATTGTCAGTAAATCTTTCTGGGATTGTTTGCATTCAGCCAAGATCCATCTGACACTAGCAATGATATGCCTCATTCCACATCCTTGTCTGTACCCGGATTGAACCCCTGGCAGTTCTCTGTCAATGTACGTTTACAACCATTTTTGGATTATCTTTAGCAAAATATTAGTTGTATAAGATATTAATGAAATTGTCCAACGTCTTCTGCATTCCATTGGGTCACCTCTCTTCGGAATGGGCACAAATATGGATCTCTTCCAGTCAGTTGGCCAGGTAGTTGTCATCCAAATTTCTTGGCATAGATAAGTGAGTGTCTCCAGTGCCACGTCAGTTTGTTGAAAGATTTCAATTTGTATTCCGTCTATTCCTATAGCCTTGTTCTTTGCCAATGCCTTCAGTGCATCTTAGACTTCTTTCTGCAGTATAGTTGGCTCTTGATCATATGCTACCTCTTGAAATGGTTGAACATCTACCATTTCTTTTTGGTACAGTGACTCTGTGTATTCCTTCCATCTTCTTTTGATGTCTTCTGCATCATTCTGCATATTTTGTCTTATCATTCTGCATATTTATGTCTTCTGCATATTTTGCCCATAGAATCCTTCAATAATGCAATTCAAAGCTTTTTTTTTTTCCTTCAGTTCCCTCAGTCTGAGAAATGCTGAGCGTGTTATTCCCTTTTGATTTTCTAATTCCATGTCTCTGCACATTTCATTATAATATTTGATTTTGTTCTCTCAAGCTGGTCTTTGAAACTTTCTATTCAGCTTTTTTAGCTCTTCATTGCTTCCATTTGTTTTAGCATCTCTACGCTGGAGAGCAAGCTTCAGAATATATTCTGACATCCATTTTGGTCTTTTCCTTCTTTCTTGTCTTTTTAATGAAGTTTTACTTTCTTCTGGTATGATGTTCTTGATGTCATCCCACAGCTCTTTTGGTCTTTGACCTTTCATGTCTAATGCATCATATCTGTTTTTCCAGAAGATCTCTAAATTCAGGTGATATATATTCAAAGTCATTGTTTGGCTTTCATGAACTTATTTTAATTTTCTTCAGCTTCAGCCTGTATTTTCATATGTGCAATTGATGGTCTGATCTACAATCTGCCCCTGACCTTGTTTTGGCTGATGATATGGAGCTTTTCCACCATCTCTTTCCACAGATGTAGTCAATTTGATTTCTGTGTATTCCATCTTGCGAGGTCCATGTGTTTAGTCATCTTTCATGTTGTTTAAAAAGGTATTTGCAATGAATAAGTCATTGATCTTGCAAAATCCTATCATGGGATCTCCAGCATTGTTTCTTTCACCAAAGCCATGTTTTCCAAATACTGACCCTTCCTGTTTCTTTCCAACATTGGCATTCCAATCACCAATCATTATCAATACATTTTGATTGAATGTTTGATCAATTTCAGACTGAAAAAGTTCATAGACTTCTTCTATTTCATCATCACTGGCTTTAGTGATTGGTACATAATGACCCTGAATAGAATTTCCAAAGAGCAGCTGGGGGGCTTGAACCACTGACCTTTTGGTTAGCTGTTCAGTGCTTATAGTACAGCACCACACCTGGACTCCATTCCTATTCAGTCATCAGGAGATGTGAAATTCTAATATATGTTATGACTTGGATAAACCTTGGAAACATGATGCTAAGAGAAATAAGTTTGACACAAAAAGACAAGGATTGTATGGTCCCATGTATAATCGTCAAAAGCATACAGACAAAAGTGAATTCATGATTACTGGGGACTGACGGGCAGAAGGAAGGAGTCCTGTTGGCACAGTGGCTAAGTTCTTGGCTGCCAACCAAAAGAAATTGTCAGTTCAATTCCACCAGCTGCTCTGCAGGAGAAAGATGTGGCAGTTTGTGTCAATAAAGATGACATCTTTGAAAACCCCATGGGGCAGTTGTACAAATGACTCAATGGCTGCAGGTGTTTGGGCTTTGGGTTTTGGAAGGAAGATAGAAGTGAGGAGTTATTGCTTAAAGGGTACTAAGTTTCTACAGTGTCGTTAACTACTGTCGAGCAGGTTCTGACTCATAGTGACCCTGTATAGGATTTCTGAGGAATGGCTGGTGAATTTGAACTGCCAACCTTGCAGTTAGCCATCCAGTATTTCGCCACACCAGGACTCCTGAGTTTCTGTTGTTGTTGTTGTTAAGTACCATCAAGTTAGTCCCAACTCATAGCGACCCTGTATAGGGTTTCTGAAGAGCAGCTGATGGGTTTGAATTGCTGAGCATTTGGTTCGCAGTCTAGTGCAGACCCTACACGACCACACCAGGAGTCTGTATATATATACCTGGATTCCTGGCTGCAGGATAAAGCACTGGACCGCAAGGCTGTTTTGAACCACAAGTGTATTGCTCTTGTTGTTAAGTGCTGTTGAGTCAGTTCTGACTCATAGCAACCCTTCTAGGGTTTTGGATGAGCGGCTGGTGGATTTGAACTGCCAACCTTGAGGTTCAAACTGACTTTGTGGTCCAGTGTATTATCCTGCAGTGCTATACCAGGAAACATACACACACACACACACACACACACACACACACACACAGGGGCCCCGGTGTGGCACTGCAGGATAAGTGCCGGACTGCTGACTGTAAGGTTGGCTATTCAAACCTATCAGTCGTTCCTTGGAAACAGAAGGGTTGCTCTAAGTCAAAACCAACTCCACAGCACTTAAAAACAACAATATATATATTTTACCACAATAATTTTTAAACAAGATAATTAGATTTAATCTGAAATTACTAGTAAATGGTTAGCAGCAATGAGTTGATGCCAGATGATCATTAATATTTTTTAAAATCAAACATCCCACCACTCTTCAGACTTGCCAAATTTTCTCACACCTCTTCTCTCTCACATCTCTGCCATCCTAGCCATGAAAGGATCTAATGTCACTTCCCCTCCCAGAAGTTGGCCCTTGACCGTCAGGGGCATTGCTCCAGTGGTAGTTAAAGTCTAACCACTCTAATTTTGAATCCCACTCTGTCCCTGGTTAGCTGATGGACCTCAGCCCAAGATCCCCCCTGTTCTGACCCCAGCATCAGCTCCTCTCTGGAAAAACGTGGATCATCACCCTGCCTTGAACTCGAGCTTTACTCAACATCAGGGGCCCAGGCTAGTGCATTTTGACTGTTGTTCCCACAGGATCATTAACCTTTATATCGGGAAGAGACTTCACAGCCGGTCTTCCCAGGCTTCTGTGTGCAAACCAATCACCTGAGGACAGGGACAGATAAACCAGGAAGTGAGGTATGCAGGGGTTGATGTGTTCATTACTAATCCATAATGAACAATTTTACCTTTGGTCACCACCTTTTGACAAAGTGAAATTATTCACTGTTGTTGTTGTTAAGTGCTGTTGAGTGGGTTCTGCCTCATAGCAACCCTGTATAGGGTTTTTGAGGAGTGGCTGGTGAGTTTGAACTGCCGACCTAGAGGTTCAAACCAACCTTGCAGTTCAGTGCTTATCCTACAGTGCCACACCAAACCCTATGGATTAGTAAATAATCCCAATTAGTAAGTAATCCATTCCTGCCTGGAGATTTTGTCAATACACAGATTCTGTGCCTGAGATTTTGCATCTCTAACAAGATGGAGTCCGGGTGTGGTACAGTAGGATAAGCACTGGATCGCAAGGTTGGTTTGAAGCACATGGTTGGCAGTTCAAACCCACCAGCTGCTCCTCGGTAACCCTGTACAGGGTCTCTATGAGGCAGAACCCACTCAGTGACTGAGCTGCGAGCCACAAATGCACCACTGTCTTCACTTCTTCAGCAGCGGTGAAGCAACAACAACAGGATCCCGAGTGTTACGGAGGTGGCTGAGCCCAGAAAACTTATTTTCCAGAAAAGGAAGCAGAAAACTGAAAGGAGACATTACGTCCCTCACCCAAGGAGATCCAAGTTGCTGAGATAGGCAACACAGAAGTCAGGTCCCCAGAGGCGTGGAGAGATTCACTTTTCAAAGTAATTGCTTATCAAAAACTCCCAGGTTAAAATCAACCTGTTCATCTTGAATTCATCCCCTCACCCCTACCCCATTTCCTGAACAAGGTAAATATTATTCCCAACTCCGTGGTGGGAGGGAGAGAGGGTGAGACAGGCAATTACCAAAGAAAAACCGTTAAGACAAAATGAGTGATGCTTCATTGGAGGAGAAGAGGAAGCACATTAGCTCAGAGCTTGAAAGGAACAGTTGCGAGTTTTAATATCCTAAAAAAATCAAATCAAGTCAAGGTTTTTAGGAAATTAAGGATGGTGATAGGAATAGTAATTGCTTTTCCAACATGAGACAATTATCATGTTTCCAACTTGAGGGAAATAAACACAATTCACTTCTCTTTGGGGAGCTATCCTGGCTACATTGTGTGGCCAACTGCAGTTTCCCCAAGCGCAGCCCAGGGTTATTCCTCAATGAAGAGGAAATAGCCATCAGTTCCAGCAGCTGTGGCACTGCCCATGGGCCTGTCCCATTTATCACCTCTGTGGATTCGATTTCCTCTTTCCACACCTGACCCTTTTTCCCATTGGCTCATTCAGAAGCTGAGCCCATGCTCCTAGGTACTGCCAGAAAGGAACTAAGTGACTTCTGACCCATAGCCACTCTATAGGACAGAGTAGAACTCCCCAGGCTGTAATTCTTTGCAGAACCACATCTTTCCCCCACAGAGCAACTGGTGGGTTCCAACTGTCTACCTTTCAGTGCTTTCAGTTATCAGCCAAACATTTAACCAGGGCTCCTAAAGAAAATTCCTACAGAGTCCTTCTAGTCAAGGAAAATACTAGAATCCATCAGCCCCTGAACGGCAACTTTTAGAGAAGATATAACTCATCCTAATTAGGGCCCAATACTTAATAAGCTTCCATAATCCACTAGCCCTGTTTGCGTCAGCAAAGGTTTTCCCACAAGTGTCTGGAAGCGGGGAGAAATGGAAGCAAATCAGTCTGTCAGGTGTCGCTTCTGCCTCAAAGACTGTGGAAGTCCCAAGGTGCAAGTATCTGGGGAACATCACATCAATTCTTCTGTAATATAACAACTGTTCCATCCAGCAAATCTTCCCATTGCCATCAAAGGTCAGCCAGGAAACTCCCATGGTTCTCTGAGCTGTTTGGTGGAAGGAAAGAGACAAGTAAAGCATCCTGGTAACACAGTGAAGACATGTGGCATTGTTAACTGAAAGGTCGGCCCCTTGGGAGCAAAGGTTGGGCCACGTACTCCCATCAAATTTTATAGCCTAGGAAACTTATGGGGCAGCTCTATTCTCTTCTATAGGGTCGCTGTGAGTCAAAATTGATGTGATGACAGCGCTGGGTTGGGATTTGGGTAATGCAATGGTTCAGCACTTGGCTGTTAGCCAAATGGTTGGCAGTTCAAACACACCAGCTGTTCCCCAGGTGAAAAAACCAAGCAATCAGTTCCCATATAGATTTAACAAAAACCACCAAACCCATTGCCACTGAGTCAATTTAGACTCCTAGCAACCCTGTAGGACTGAGTTGAACTGCCCTGTGTATAGGTCCTGGAGTCCTGAGGTGGCACTCTGGGTTAATGCGCTGGACTGCAAAGTCAGTTTGAGCAGAAAGGTTGGGGGTTCAAGCTTACCAGATACTCTTCAGAATCCCTATACAGGGTCGCTATGGTCAGAACCGACTCGACAGCACTTAACAACGACAATATCTAGATCCTGGAGTGGCGCTGTGGGATAATGCACTGGACCGTAGGTTGGTTTGAACTGCAAGGCCAGTGGTTCAAATTCACCAGCCACTTCTCGGAAACCCTATGCAGTGTCACTATGGGTCAGAACCGGCTCAACGGCACTGAACAACAACAACATAGGATTTCCAAAGCTAAAAATCTTTACAGGAGCAAACTACCTTATCTTTCTACCATGGAATCATACATGGGTTCAAACTGTCAACCTTTCAGTTAGCAATGGATTGCTTAACCGCTGTACCACCACGGCTCTTTATCGGTAAGGATTTCAGCCCAGGAAACCGTCTGGTACATACAGTCTACTCTGTGCTAGAGGGGACTATGAGTTGGAATTGACTGGACAACATCAATAAAACTAAATAGAACGGAGTTGCTGTCTGAGTGGTCAATCTAATCGTGTTGCAAATACTGAGAAAACAAGGTACAGAGATGTTCCAGCCCTAAAAGGACAGGAACCCTAAGAAAGATATTGTGAGCCCTGGACTTGGGAGTAGATCACTGTCCTCTGGGCACTTTCGCATGGTTAGTGGAAGGCTATGGGATGTCATGGTCCTGCATTCTCAACTCTCCTAGGGATATTCCAAATAGAGAACAAGTCTTCTGTCCACAAAGAGTTAAATAAATGGGATACTGAACCTAGGCAGCCCTTTGCTTTTCTACATATGAAAACGTGTGTGAACGTAATGGTGATGGAAGAGGAGCAACAGATTTCCATACCATAGTGGTTGTTCCATCTCAAACAGCACTGTTATGAACTGAACAAGGGCACTGGGCCAAGGAAGTAAATGAGGACTTAAATCCAGTTACGCACGTTGTGCAGGCACGAAGTGCCTTCTTCTAATGGATGTTGTTGTTGTTATGTGCCGTGGAGTCGGTTCTGACTCATAGCAACCCTATGCAGGGTTTCCAAGGCTGTAAATCTTTACGGGACCAGAAAGTTTCATCTTTCTCCCACTGAACAGCTGGTAGTTTCAAACTGCTGACCGTGAGATTAGCAGCCTGATTCGTAACCACTCTGCTCCCAGAGGTCCTTACTTCTAATGGATACTAGGCACCATATAGGCCAGTAGTGGCCCTCATCCTAACAGTATTTATAAGAGTTTATCTTATGCTGTTCTTTTCCTTTATCATTGAGTTGATAGCTATTGTGGTGGTGAAGTGACATCAAGTTGGTTTCAACCCACAGAGACCCTGTATAGAGTTTCCAAGGAGCAGCTGGTGAGCTTGAACCAGCAACTTTGTGGTTCAAACCAACTCAGAAATCCAGTGCATTAACCCACAGCACCACACCAGGACTCCTTTCCAATGAGCATCCAACTTAAGCCAAAGTTTGGCCACTTGACCAATGGTTTCCATCTTTGTTGCAAGTGTAGTGAACTTGGCTGATTCATGCTGCTTGTCTCTGATAGTATAACCTTCTTTCTTTTTTTCTACTTTACATTTGTATTTGTAAGCAACTGGGGCAAAGTGCAGTCAAATTTGAAACTGTTGCATTTGTACTGTTCAATTAAGAGAGCAGGTGCCAACAAGAACTGATGCCTGGCAGGCAGCGCCATCTTGGGGCAGCTCAAGATATTTTTCCGGTAGCTGGTATCCAAGGAGGTTTCAAAAAAGTTGATAGACAAATGAAATGAAAAGATAATGGATTTTGTTCCAGAAACTTTTTCCTCGTAGGACAGTCCAAATTTGTTATAGGAAGGCAGAATGGAATGTCAATATATAAAATGCTTATCCAGCTATCAGGTTAAGGACAACCTGTAACATTTGATTTATTGATTTTTCTGGCAGCCCACAATATATTGCCAACACCACATTTAAATGCATCTATTATTTTCTGTCTTCCTTTCTCATTGCTCAGCTCTCACATGCATATGAGGCCATTGTATTAATACCTTTAAAAGGTCTTTTACAGCCAGCAGATTTCCCCAATGTAATAAATAGGTCGTTTGATTTTTCTAACTGCTATGACTTGAAAGGTGATCGTGGATTCGAGTAAAATGAGATCCTTGATGACCAAGTATATAGGTGAGTTTCAACATCTCTCACCAAAAAACAAACCAAATAAACAAAAAGCAGAATTTTTACCTTTTAAATAATTTTAATAATTTTAGTTGTTGAGAATATACATGGTAGAACTTAAGCCAATTCAACATGTACAGTTCAGTGGCATTAATTATATTCTTCAAGGTTTATAACCATTGTAGTTGTTGTGAAGTGCCATTGAATCGGTTCCAACCCATAGTGACCCTGTATAGGGTTTCCGAGGAGCAGCTGGTGAGCTTGAACCACCGACCTCACAGTTCAAAAGGCTTTGCAGTCTGACACCTTAGCTCACAGCGCCACACCATTACCACCCTCTTTTTCTGAATTGTTCTTCCCCTATTAACATAAATGCACTGTCTCCTAAGTTTCTCATCTAATCTTTTGAATTGCTATTGTCAATGTGTGCCTTAGGGATAGATCTTAAAAGAACACAATGTTCAAGGCAGATATTCTTTACTAATTAAACTATGTTGTTGTTAAGTGCCATCAAGTCAGTTCTGACTCAAGAGTGATTCTATATAGGGTTTCTGTCGAGCAGTTGGTGGGTTTGAAGCACCAATCTTTCGGTTAGCAGTTCAGTGCTTTTCCTACAGTGCCACACTAGGACTCCAATTAAATTATTGCTTGTTATTGTTAAGTGCCGTTGAGTAATAGCGACCCTGTGTAGGGTTTCTAGGAATAGCTAGTGGGTTTGAACCAACAACCTTGTGGTTAGCAGTCCAGTGTTGATCCTACAGTGCCACATTAGAAATCCAAATTAAACTGTATGTTGGTTTAAAGAACATTTCAGAGAGTATTTTTGGTTTAAGGTATAAGGATGATCTTGGGGTATTAGTTTTGGGAGTTCATCCAGCCTCTCTGGCTCCAGAAAGTCTTGAGCCCATGAGAATCTGGAATTCTATTCTGTATTTCTTCTTCTTTTGATCAGGATTCTTCTACAGAATCAAAAATCCAATTTTCTGGTTGCCTTTCTAAGAGGATGTGTCTATAACTTCTCCAATCGTGCAGACCCAGTGTTGATTCCTTTCTTACTTAGGATGCTGCAGTTTCATGCCCTGCTGAAAAGTGACTATCCAGTAGGCACAAACTATATCTATATCTGCTTTTTAATGGCTGATTCTAGCCAGCATTCTCCTCTCAATCCCAAGAGTATTGTGGGGATTCATTAGCGACAAGCTGTCTGTCTGAAGGCAACCATGTCATGAGTCTCTTGAGAACATATCCAAGGACACTTACTGAAGGCCTACCATGTACAGGGCATTCTCTTAGGTGGTAGAGTGTGGTGGTTACGAGCCTGGGCTCTGCAACAAGACCACCTGGGCCCCTTTCCCAGCTCTTAGGGGTCATGTGACCAAGCTGGCACTGGGGGCCTAGCATGGAAGATGACAAGGCATCTACAGCAGTACCAGGGGCCATTCCAGGTCAAAGAGAGCACTGAGTTCTGAAATGAAGCCTCCAACACCTTCAGGCTGGAGACATAGTCCCTGCTGTGTGGAGGGACAGAAGCGTGCTCTGCAGCCAGAGGCCTAATTGAGGAAGGAGTTACAGAAGCCAGGCCCGTCTGAGGCCACTTGAGGTTATCACAAGACTAGGAGGCCAACTCCATGTGTGCAAGTCAGAAGAATGATGAAAATGGAGGCTTGGAATCAGTTTGTCCAACAGACTAATGAAACATATGAACCTCAGTCTCCACAACTCTGAGACCAGAAGAACTAGATGGTGCCCGGTTACCACTAACAACTGCTCTGAAAGGAATCACATTAGAAGGTTCCAGATAGAGTGTGAGAAAATATGGAACAAAACTCAAAATTATTTTTTAAAAGATCAGGTTTACTGGTCAGAAAAAGACTGGATGAACCTGAGATTACAGCCCTTCAGTATTCTTCAGGTCTGGAAAGGAACTCACCCTTGTGGCCCAATTTTCAGTAAAGCAGGAGCTAAGCATATTAAGGGGATGGCAACACTAGTAAGGTCTGTAAGGTCTGCTCACCGTAGAACAGACAATCATTCAAAATCAAAAGGGCCACATTTACCTCAGGACAAAGTTGAGAAGGGATGGGCAGGAGGGTGGAATGGAAAAAGGACCCATGGGGAGGAAGTGGGATAACTGTTGTTGCAGGGAGGGGACTGTAGTCATTGAGATGAAACCAAGTGTCTGATTTGTCGAATGTGAAACCGATGATCTTGTCTGTAAACCTCCACTCAATTTACAATAAAAAGTTTTTAAAAACCCAAACAAACCATCAGACTAGAGGGCCGAGTCCCCCATCCACTCTACTTGGTTGGTGGTAAGGGAGGACAGCCCACGTGCCCCTCCATCACAGACTGGTAGTCCTGATGAGAGAGAGCTCATCTGCTGAACATCCATCAGTAACTGGAATATAGAATGTATGAATCAAGGAAAATTGAAAGTTGTCAAAAGTGAAATTGAACACTTGAAGATTGGTATCCTGGTGTGGCGCTGTAGGATGAGCATGGGACTGCAAACCACAAGGTTAGCAGTTCAAACCCACCAGCTGCTCCTTGGAAATCCTATACAGAGTCTCTATGAGTCAGAAATGACTCCACAGCACTTAACAACAAGTAAGCTGCAATGAACCGACATTAATCATTTTGCATCAGGCAAGTCATATGATCTACTATCCTGGGAATGGTAAAGTCGAATGGTATCCCATTCATTGTCATAAAGAACATTTCAAGATCTATCCTGAAATATAATGTTATTAGTGATAGGATAGGACGCACATACCTGCAAGGAAGACCAGTTAATATGACTATTACTCAAATTTACATACCAAGCACTAATGCCAATTTTTACCTTCTGCCCTGACATTGATCTAACATGCGATCAAGATGCATTGTTTATTAGTTACTGGTAATTGGAATATGAAAGCCGGAAACAAAAAGGAAGGATCAGT
Source organism: Chrysochloris asiatica (assembly GCF_000296735.1). Classification (NCBI taxonomy): domain Eukaryota; kingdom Metazoa; phylum Chordata; class Mammalia; order Afrosoricida; family Chrysochloridae; genus Chrysochloris; species Chrysochloris asiatica. Next base: position 48,805,916 of record NW_006408521.1, read on the forward strand.
TTTTGGTGACAGAAATGGCTTGGAAGACCGTATAGAATTTTACAAGACCAGTGACTTATTCATTGCAAATATGCAAAGACCTGGAGTTAGAAAACCAAAAGGGAAGAACACTCTTGGCATTTTTCAAACTGAAAGAACTCAAGAAAAAAATCAAAGCCTTGAGTTGAAATATTGAAGGATTCTATGGAAAACATGTTGAATGATGGCAGGAATACACAGTTACTGTACCAAAAATAATCGATTCCTATTCAACCATTTTAAGAGGTCTGATCAACAGCCAATTGTATTGAAAGAAGAGGTGGAAGCTACAACCGAAGGCACCTGTGAAAAACAAGGTCCTAGGAACTGACAGGCTACCATCTGAGATGTTTCAGCAAAGAGATGCCACACTGCAAGCACTCACTCAGTAATGGCAAGACATTTGGAAGACAGCTACTTTGCCAGCCAATTGCAAGAAATTCAATAGAATGCAGAAGTTATCAATATCATTACTATTACACGCATGTAAAACTATGCTAAAGATAATTTAAAAACAGTTGTAGCAGTATATCAACAGGAACAAAAGAGGTCATGGAGCAAAGGGTATCACTGGGATATGGAACAAAGGATATCAGATGGATCTTGGCTGAAAGCAGACACTACCAGAAAGATGTTCACCAGTATTTTATTGATTATGCAAGGGCATTCCATTGTGTTAAATTATGGGTAGCATTACAAAGAATGTTGTTGTTGATAAGTGCCGTTGAGTCGGTTCCGACCCATAGCGACCCTGTAACAGGGTTTCCGAGGGTGTAAATCTTTACGGGAGTAGAAAGCCTCATCTTTCTCCCACGGAGCGGCTGGTAGTTTCGAACTGCTGACCTTAAGGTTCGCAGCCCAATTCGTAACCACTACACTACCAGAGCTCCTTTTTACAAAGAATGGGAATTCCAAAATACCTCAATGTGTTCATGTGGAACCTGTACATAGACAAAGAGGCAATTCTTCAAACAGGCCAATGGGACACTGAGACATGGTTTAAAATCAGGAAAGGTGTGTGTTAGGGTTGTATTCTTTCACCACATTTATTCAATCTGTATGCTGAGCAAATAATCTGAGAAGCTGGATTATATGAAGAAAAATGCAGCATCAGGATCAGAGAAAGACTCGTTAACAACCTGAGTTATACAGAGGACATAACCTCACTTCGTGACACCTTACTACTTGAAGCACTTACTGACAAAAAACGAAGTCTTCACTATGGATCACACGTCAACAAAAGAAAACAAAAATCCTCACAACTGGACCAATAAACACCATGATAAACAGAGACAAAATTGGATTGAGGATTTCATTTCACTTGGATACAAAATCAATACCCATGGAAGCAGTAGTTCAAGAAAAGAAGCAACATATTGCATTGGACAAATCTGCAAAAGACCTCTTTAAAGTATTAAAAAACTAAGATGTCACTTTGAAGAGTGAGGTATGTCTGACCTAAGCCATGGTACCCAATGGCCTCCTATGCATGCAAAAACCGGAAAATGAATAATAAATAGAAAGATGCATTTGAATTGTGTTGTTGGTGAAGAATATTGAAAATATCACGTACTGTCAGAAGAATGAACAAATCGATCTTAGAAGACGTACAATCAGAATGTTTCTTAGTAGCAAGGATGGTCAGACTTCGTCTCACATGCTTTGGACATGTTACCAGTCCCTGGAGAAAGACGGCATACTTGTCAAAGTAGAGTCAGTGAAAAAGAGGAAGACCCTTAGCAAGATGGACCAACACAGTGGCTGCAACAATGTGTTCAAACTTGGGAACAATTGTGCGGATGGCACAACACCGGGCAGTGTCTAGTTCAGTTGTGCACAGGATCACTATGAGTTGGAATTGATTCAAAAGGCACCTAAGAACAATCTTTATGGGAGTAAATCACCGAACCTTTCTCTCATGGAGTTGCTGGCTGGGTCTGAACTGCCAACATTTTAGTTAGTAGCTGAGTGCTTAGCCACTGTACCACCTATCCTGTTTAAATAATATCTGATGACCCTGAGTAAGTTGCTTGATTTCCCCAAGCCTCAATTTTCTCATCTGAAAAACCAGAAGTAATGAAACTTGAGAGGGTTGCACCGAGAGTTCAGTAAGACAGCATGGAGATCCTGCCGCCACTCAGTAGCCACTCCAGAAATAAGAGACTTGTTTTATTGGACGAGAGATACACCCTGTTTTGGATGTATTGGGATGGGAACACCATCTCCAGGAAGTCTACTGAGCTTTCTTTTTTATCTTGTGGAGTATTTGAAGAGAAATACACTAAGGGGAAAGGGATAAAGGTAAGAGGCCAAGTACACTACAGGGAAGAGGGATCAAGACAGGCATGAGTTTTGCACATACCTGCGGGCAGACCCTGCACTTGATTCTTAACACTATTCCTCATTCTGTCTTCCCAGCAGCCCAAAGAGGGGCCATCATCACTGACTCCATGAGGCAACAACCCAGTCTGTCACTGACCTGCAAGTTGTTTTCTGAAGAGTGTTTCACAAGGAGACATGGAAGACCCAGTGAGGGAATAGGGGACACACAACCAGATGGCTCAGGTCCCACAGTGGCATTTAGTGATGCTCAAATGCAAAGAACCCCACAGGAATGCAGTCTGGCCACTATAGAGAGTAAATGTCCACAGGAATGGAGGTTGGCCAGTATGGAGAGTAAATGCCCATGGGACTGAGGAATGAAGTCTGGTCAGTGTAGAGAGTAAATGTCCACAGGAATGGAGTCTGGTTAGTACGGAGAGTAACTGCCCTCAGAAATGAGGAATGGAGATTGGTCAGTATGGAGAATAACTGCCCACAGGACTGAAGCATGGAGTCTGGTCAGTTTGGAGAATAACTACCCACAGGGATGGATACTGGTTAGTATAGAGAGTAAATGTCCACAGGAATGGAATCTGGTCAGTATGGAGCAAAAATACCCACAAGAATGGAAACTGGTCAGTATGGAGAGAAACTGCCCTCAGGAATGAGGAATGGAGGCTGGTCAGTATGTCCTTTCCTAAGGCCATCACACTGGAAGCATCAGAACATTGCCCTTTCTGCCTCCACAAGACGAACGTACAGGAGGAAATAGGAGCCATGGGTGGTGAAGCCGGACCCAGGTTAGAGCCTCCGCAGCATGAAGGTGCCGCCTGCTCTCTGTGCTGAATCTCAGTGTAATCAGGGAGGCGGCAGTTCTGGAAGAATCTCCTTGGTTCTCTGTAATGGCTCTTTGCCATGGCAACTGGCACTGCAGAGGCTATGAGCCTGCTCTGAGGAGAGCCCGCTCTCCAGGGGACATCCAAATCCATCTCACAGAATGCACCCCGGGAGCTCCCCATGCCCCCTTCTGAGTGCCCCCCACCCCACATCCTCTCCCTGTTTTTCTTTCTCCAGGAGTCTGACCAGCAGATAGTGGGTGAGAAGAGGAGAGAAAGGGTAACACAGTCTGGGTGGATCAATCCCTCTGAGGAAGAATGGCTCAGTCAGGGTTCCCTCCCCATCGTTCCCAGAAATCACACCCTTAGTAAAGATGGTTGTTGTTTTTTCTGTCCAATCTATATCAACTCAAGTTGACAGAGTAGACCTGCCTCAAAGAGACACACCCAACACTACTATTGTCTCATTACCAAATAAGATTATAACCACAGGTGTAGGAGTTAGGGTTTACAACACACATTTGGGGGGACACAACTCAATCCATAACCTGTACCTCAAACCCCTTCCCACATCCCAGTCCCGGGTCCTCCAGAAAGCATCTCATTCCTTCAGCCACCAAAGCCTTGTCTTCTGCTCTGCATGCTATGGCTGGTTCCATGGTTCTCTCAACCACAAGGTCCTGCCCACCACCCACCTGGCCTGAGTGGGCAGCAGATTGCTCTGCTGCTTGGGGAAAGCCATGAAATGAGTTGAAAATGAAATCTTGGACGTGCCTGCTGCTCTCAAGCACCTCAGCCAGTCACGGACCTGGAAGCCAATTCTGCACCAGCCACGTTCCTCGGCTTTGTCTTTCGTTACTGCTCCCTGGGACGTCAACCCCACCTACACAGACAGACAGACAGACACACACACACACACACACACACTCCAGCACAGACCACTGAATAGCCCAGTGTACCCACAACAACACACCACCTCTTGTGGCCTCCTGCCTTTCAAAGACATACACATGCATGTCCTTACACTGGTATGATCCATGGCACACACTCTTCTAGGAAGGAAAGGTACCAAAAGACATTGTATAATTGAACAGCAAATATTGTTGATGTTAGGTGTCTTCGAGTTGGTACTGACTCATAGCGACCCTATGCACACTGTCCAGTCCTGCGCCAACCTCACAATTGTTGCTACACCTGACTCCATTGTTTCTGCCATTATTATGAAATAAAATCCATGATTATGAACTAAAATCCATAGTCTACAACAGTCCCTCTTTGCATTGTACAGTCCTGTGTTACTGAGTTACTGTGTGTGCCATCAAGTCGATTCTGACTCACTGCAAACTTATATGACATAACAAAACTGTCCCCATCAGGTTTCGTAGGCTGTAATCTTTAGGCTAAGCATTAGACTGCTAACCACAAGGTTGGTGGTTCAAAACCACCAGCTGATCCTTGGAAACCCTATACAGGGTTGCTATGAATTGGTGTGGCGCTATGGGCTAATGTGTCAGACTGCAAAGTCATTTGAACTGCAAGGTTGGTGGTTCAAGCTCACCAGCTGCTCCTTGGAAACTCTATACAGGGTCACTATAGGTTAGAATCGACTCGATGGCATTTACCACCACCACCAACAATGAGACTTAGTGTGCCAATGTGGGTTAATGCACTGGACTGCAAGGTCAGTTTGAACTAAAAGGTTGGTGGTTTAAGCTCACCAGCTGCTCCTCGGAAACCCTATACAGGGTCGCTGTGGGTCAGAACCGACTCTGCGGCACTTCCCAACAGCAGCAGCAATCCTTACAGAAGTAGATCACCAAGTTTTTTCTCCCTTGGAATCCCTGGTGAGTTCAAACCTCCCACCTTTCAGTTAGCATCCAAGTGCTTAATCATTGCAACACCAGGCCTCCTTTGAGTTTTGACGAATACCTAATGTTTACCACTACAGTATTTATCATGCAGAATAATTTTGTTTTTAGGTGGTTCCAACTTACCACGACCTCGTGCACAACAGAAAAAGTGTATGTTCCTCACAATCATTGCTACAAGTAGTTTTTACTGCCCTAAAAATCATCTGTGTTCTGTCTAGTCACTCCTCCCCTCACCCACCTGGACAGCCACTGATTGCTTTAAACTGTGACAAAATAGATGTAACATTTACCACTTCAGCTAGTTTTATGAGCCACTCATCTACTCACTAAAAATTTTAAACAATTTTTATAACATATTTTCCCATTCTACAGAGCTGACTCTGCCCTGGCTGGGGGAGGGGCTGGAGACACCAAGAGGCGACTGGTGGTGAACTTGACCTCTAGCACCCGGAGTCCACAGGGCACTGACAACAGCAGTCAGGGCTCAGACCTGAGCAGGTAAGTGAAGCAGTCTCACCTGAAGAGCACCGTGGTCTATCTGTGGTTTAGGGACTCAGAATGGGTCACCCTGTTCCTGGGTACGTGACCTTCCTCGGCCTTTGCTCCAGGAAAAGGGAAAATGGGACCCAGGTCAACTTCAGTTCTGCTTGGACGTCTTGTAGGCAAGATGGTCACAGAGCAGCCCCCAGCCCCTGCCCCCAACACCCTGGCACATCTATCCTAGATATCCTTTGCGATTCAGCCCCTGGGAACAGTGATGGGGAAGCGGAAGGCAGGGTGGTTTGCACGGAGTCAGCAATGAAAGCTGGTCAGCTCAGGACGGGCAGCCACACCTGGAGTCCTGCCCACCGCCACTGTCACGGGGGTTTCTGTTTGGCCGCCCCACCCCCACCCCCAGGCCTTCGCAGAAGCGTTTCCACTCGCCCTTAGCCACCATCTGGCGGTACTGTTGGAAGCCTGGAGGGCGGCCAGGAGTTGGCGCCCCGCAGAGGTCAAAGATTTGCTGGCCTGTGCGCCACCGGCCCTGGCTCGAGGGACGCCGGCTTTTCAGATTCGATCATTGGGAGGATCCCAGCTGCAGAGAGTGGCCTCCCAGGCCTGCAGATGGGCTTCCAGGGAGGAAGCCGCTTGGCAGGGCCGTGTTGCTGTTAAACGCAGCTCATTAGGTTTTATCAGTAAGATGCTGCCGGGCTAACGAGCACACCTGCCCCCCTGTCCTCCGCACCCCTCCCTCCCCTGCCGCCCCAGGGACCGCTGGAAGGCTGTTGGGGCGGGGAGCCTTGGCAATGGGCCTGTTCTGGGGGCTTGGCCTCTTCTCCTCGGGTCCACAGGAATACCTGGAGGGCGTTTGGGCACAAGATGCAGTGACCAGAAAAGCCCACATCCCGGCCTCCCCTGTGAAGGCAGCGGATGGAAGGGCGGTCCAAACCTAGGTACAGCCAGTTCTTTTCATCACAAACAGTTGGTAGGGCAGATTTGACCCTAGGCAACAACCCCAACATACACATACACAAAGCCAGCATAAGATGTTACCTACAGCTGTCCTGCAAGACAGGGCCCTCAAATGTGTCTCCACAAAGATCTCAGGGGTTGGCCTGAGCTCTCACAACCCATGTGCACCTGCCCAGGTATGTTTCAGTCTCCACCATCTCTCAAGGGCCCAGCATGAGCACAACACAAAAGGTCCAGTGAAACCCTGCCTCTACCCAAATCCCAGTACCATGCCATGCCAGGCTGAAACTCTTTTCCCACTCAGGACCCCTTAACCTGCACGGCTATCTGACAGCATCTCACAGTTCTAACTCACAGCGCCCCCCTGAGGGTGTGGCCTGCTCCCAATATAATGTTGTTGTTAGGTGCCATCGAGTCAGTATCCACTTATAGCGACCCTATGCACAACAGAACGAAACACTACTCAATCCTGAGCCAACCTAACAATTGTTGCCACACTTGAGCCCATTGATGATGCCACTTTGCCAATCCATCTCACTGGGGGTCTTCCTCTTTTGCTCTGACCCTCCACCTTACCAAACATGATATCCTTCTTCAGCGACTGGTCCCTCCTGACAATATGTCTGAAGTATGAGAGACGAAGTTTGGCCATCCTGGCCTCCAAGAAGCACTCTGGCTGCACTTCGTCCAACACAGATATGTTGGTTCTTTTGGCAATCCATGGCTCTTCCAACACCATAACTCAAAAGCATCAATTCTTCTATGGTCTTTCTTACTCACTGTCCAGTTTTCGCATGCATATGAGGTTATTGAAAATACCATGGCTTGGGTCAGGCGCACCTTAGTCCTCAAGCTGACATCTTTGCTCTTCAACACTTTAAAAAGGTCTGTGCAGCAGATTTGCCTAATGCAATAGTCATTTGATTTCTTGACTGCTGCTTCCATGAGTATTGATAGTTGATGCAAGAAGAATGAAGTCCTTGACAACGTCAATCTTTTCTCCATTGATAATAATGTTGTTTACTGGTTCAGTGGTGAGGATTTTTGTTTTCTTTACATTGAGAAATGTAAAGAAAATGGTAAAGAAAGCCTTTACCAAAGGCTGTGCTCTTTGATATTTATCAGTAAATATTTTAAGTCCTCTTCACTTACAGCAAGCAAGGTTGTATCATCTGCATATCACAGGTTGTTAATGAGTCTTCCTCCAATCCTGATGCCACATTTTTCTTCATATAACCTAGCTTCTAGGATTATTTGCTCAGCATACAGTCTGAATAAGTATGGTAAAAGAATACAACCCTGTCACATACCTTTCTTAATTTTAAATCATTCAGTGTTCCCATATTCTGTTCGAACAATTGCCTCTTGGTCCATGCACAGATTCCTCATGAGCACAGTTCAATGTTCCAGAATACTCATACTATGCAAAGTTGTCCATAGCTTGTCATGATCCACACAATCGAATGCCTTTGCATAGTCAATAAAGCACAGGTAAACATCTTTCTGACATTCTCTGCTTTCAGCCAAGATCCATCGGATATCAGCAATGCTATCCCTCATTCCATGGCCTCTTCTGAATTCGGCTTGAACCTGTGGAAAAGCTTGCTCTCTTTTTTCTGCTGGGGACTTGGTACTCTACAATTGTGAGCCAGTTCCTTGATAGAAACATATATATATATAATGTTATTGTTGTTAAGTGTCATCAAGTTGGTTGCAATCTATAGTGACCCTGTAGAGTCTCCAAGGAGTAGATAAGTTTCACTGGTTTCGCTTCTCTGGAAAAACAAGCCTAAGACAGCCCATCAGACAAATTAACTTCTGAGTAGGCCCCAGTGCCCAAGCCCAGCCATATCTGGATCCTGGTTTAGCCTCACACTGGAACTGCTAGATATACCAGCCACACCCCTATCAATAGTGGGAACCATCCCCAGAAACCTGGTCCTAGAATCTCGGAGCCGGTCATTTGACTTTGCTCAGCTCCAGCTCTCCATCTGTGGAATGGGTGGTTGCAACATCCAACTCGTTTGCCTATAAATCTTTCATTGTAGGTGGGAGGCCCACACACAACCCAACATGTATTTGATCTTTAATTAATAAGCTTATTGAAGCTGCTTCTTAAGTTGAGGTGCCAGAAACAGGTAGAGATGGTGGTAGAGAAACATCCACGGGGAAATCAGAGGAGGTGAGGTCCTGGGGCTACTGGAGAGAGAAACAAGGCTGGGATTTGGGCTACATGCATGGTGCCTCTCAGTGCTACGCCCACTGACCTGCAAAATGGGAAAAGCCAAGGGAAGGGAGTGAGGGGCAATCAGGGACCACCAATCACAAGGTGAGCAGTCAGCAGTGGAATTTACCCAAGTTTCCTCACAGTCTCCCCACATCCCTGACTGGGGATAGAAGTCTTCACTTTGCTTTATCTGGTCAAGGGTTTAACCACCAACTTAGGGAAGAGGAAGCAGCAGGTCATTCCAGAACTCTTCTGGTCACATACCTGTCATCGAGAGGAATGACTGTGGCATGTTTGAGTTAACTATTTGTAAATTACACTACATATTTGCTTATAAATATGGATTCATTCATTCTTTATAACTTTTTTCTTTAAGGAGTCATGTGTTTAAAAACCATTAAGAGGAATGGAAGTTATTCACATATACCCAAGTACCTCTGATTTCTAAGACTCATGATTCCTTCCTGAATATCTAAGTTTCCCTATGGCATCACTTTACTTCTGCCTATGGCATGTCCTTCAGTATTTCTGTTTTGTTTTGTTTATTTGGGGGGAGTAGTAAACCATTCTTCAAGTTATTTTTATTTTAACTTTTTGTTGTGAATTGGGTGGAGTCACGCATTCTTCACCAGTTCTAGAGTAGTCTGTCTAAAGACTTCAGTTAAAAGAAGCATTTTGTGTTCATTAAAAAGTCTTTCAAAGAATGTTCTTTGACACATTCCTTATTCATGGTGTTGGTGGTGGCTGTGTGACTCTGCATAGGTGGGATAGGTTCCAACTCATAGCAACCCTGTAAATCTTTATAGGAGAAGAAAGTCTCATCTTTCTCCCTTGGAGCAACTGGTAGATTCGAACTATTGACCTTGTGGTTTGCAGCCCAGTGCATAATCCACTACACTACCAGAGCTCATTATAAAAGATGGTGGAGGTGGTTGTTCCTGGGAGGTGGTTGTTCCTGGGTTTTTGCTTCTTGTCTTTGTTAGAATGGCTTCCATTAGGATGACTTTGGTTTTGGTGGATTTGTGATAGAATTCTGACCTTCATAAAGGAGACCTGAGTTCAGTTCTTGGCTAATGAAACTCAAGCATAGCCACCACCTGTCTATCAGTGGAGGTTTGTGTGTTGCTATGATACTGAACAGGTTTTCATCATAGCTTCCAGATTAAGATGAAGTAGGCAGAAAGCACTGGTGATTTCTACTTCCAGAAATCAGCCCTGAACCCCCTCTGGGTCACAAGGGTGTGATTTGAAACCACTCGTGGGGATGCTACGGGACCAGGTAGCATTTAGCTTCATGTATATGAGGTCATCCTAGTCAGGAGCCAACTTGAAGGCAGTTCACAACAAGAAGAAGAGCTGAGTAAGCCTGGCTTAAACAGTAAGGGTTTACAGCTCAGCTCATCAGAAGTCTATTGGGAGGTTCCAGGGTCAGGTGAAACCTCTATAATGTCAGAAATGATCACATCTTTCAAGAGTGTATTGCATTGACCTAACCAAAATTGACAGTTCTCATGACCCAGACAAATGCATCCCAAGACTCAAAACAGAGTAGTTAGGAGCTGAGTCTCTCGTGTAAATAATATCTTTCTCAAAAGTTCCCAGTGATTTACCTCAGGTCCCATTGGCCAAAACTGGGCCACATGTCCAACCTCCAACCAATCATCAGCAAGGAAAGAGCTGGATATGAGGTGTACCCCTATCGAGTGCACTTCTATCCCATACCCGAGCACAATCTGAGTTCTGTTGGAGAGAAAAACAGGGGTTGGCGACCAACTGAGCTGCCAGGTCTTATTGGGAATTTGTTTTTGTTTTTAAGCACCTTCATTACTTTTAACTTAGAGATATTAATTACACTGTCAAAACAAGTGAGTTACCAGGCCTTCTGACTAAAGCCTGGTGGATTACCAATACTTCCATCCAAATTCCCAGGGAGACACAGATGCCGGGATGGGATAAGGCAAGGAAATGTTAAGCTGCCCTTGGAAGCATTTGATGTCACACCAGGAGCCAGGGCACTATGTTGCTGGGGAGGCGCCAGGCTGAAGACTGTGTGTAGGGATTTGGTAATTAACGACTTTTATTCATTTCTTGTGTGGCAGGCACCCTGCTAAGACACAAGGAAATAGTCCATAAAAATTTTGGACATGGAATTTTCCAAAAACATTTCACACATAGCCACCATTGGCCACTTAAATGGTTGAACAAGCCACGAGAACACCAGACCAGGGAACAGATTACCAAGGTTCTGAACCTATCAGAGTGACTAGCTCTGGGCCTCAGTTTCCTCATTTGTAGAATCAGGATTTGGTGTCAAACGCCAGTATCCTTTCAGATCTGATCTGTGATGGTAACCATGGGTAATAAATTACAAGCAGGATCCAGAGGTCTAAAATTAGAAGTCTTTTGAGTCTTGGAGTTCCCTTTGTTGTTGTTGTTAAGTGCTATCAAGTTGGTTCCGACACATAACTATCCTGTAAAGGGTTTCTGAGGAGCAGTTGGTGAGCTTGAGTTGCTGACCTTGTAATTCAAACCGACTTTGCAGTCCAGTGCATTAATACACATTGCCACACCAGGACTTCCCTTTAAACTGATAAAAAATAATGATGATGGTCATGATGATGGTGATGATGGTAGCTGGCACACCTAGCAATTGTGATATGCTATTTAAGCAAACCCCAAACCATGGTACTGATCATGACTGAAATGGCTGCCCCAGATCTAAATGAAACCCCTTTTTTTATCCAAACAAATTAGCCTAAAAAATCTCGGTTTCTTCTTCTTCTCTGAAGAGGCTATTCAGCTTCTTATAAAATTTTAACAGCTTATAACCAAAAAGGGGCAAGGGTAGAGATTTTAGCTTGAGCAAGTAATTGTTTGTTAAATGATGTTTGTCAAGGAGGATGTTTGTGTAGCTTGATCCAAAAAGAATGCCTGAACAGCGTGTCCCAGCAAGTTTGGGAATGGAAATTACATTGCTAAAAAATTACATTATCATTTCACTTCCAGCAAGATGGCAGACTCTAGAGAAGCCAAATGGATCAGACACAGATGACAATACCGGAACCCTGAACTTCAGAGGGAAGGCTAGATTGAGTGCTTGGTGGGAGGAGAAGCTGGGCAGGGACAGCCGGAGAGGGATAGGAAGACTGACAGGTGAATGTCCAGCCAGACGCAGCATGACCATCTTGAACCTTTGGGAGGAGATTTGGTAGCAGAAGGCCTGGCAGAGCAGATTCACAAAGGTGACGGGAAAAGTGCATTTCCTTCTCTTTCCCCATGCTCCTTGGTGACCCCAGGTGTGGTCAGCTCCTACCCTCACTCACCCTCAGCACTGACCCTGCTCTCTAGGAGTTCGAAGTCAAGTAGTTGGAAGCCATGCCAGTGTGAGGCAGGGCCAGTTGCACTGCTTTGGTTCCTGGGTTCAGGCAGGCTCAGCTCCAGACCGGCAGAACCACCAGCTCAGCATTCATCTAGCAGAAACCCTCATACCCAGCCACCCTCCCCCAGCTGCCTTGTGGTCCTAAAAGACATTGAAACCAGCTCCATCAAGGGCTTCCATGAACTACTTCCTGTTTGGGTGTCCTGAACACAGGAACTCCATCTAGGGCCAGGATCTCCACTGCCACATCCTTCTCACATCCATCTCGTGAGCATCTTGGCTGGCAGGAGGCCCCCAGGGTTTTTGCTTCTCCAGATGCAATAGTTATACTGGCTTTAGTTTTCCCTTTCTTGTTTTGTTGTTTTTGTTTATTTATTCTTTCTTCTTCTTTGTTTGTGGCCTTGAACTTTATCCTTGCTATCTTCACTTTTGTTTTTCTTTTCTTCTATTTTCTCACTTTCCCTCTTCTTTTTTTCCTCCCCTTTTGATCTCTATTTACTGTTCTCGTCTCTCATTCTCTTTTCAATATCTCTTTCCCTGTTTTTTTTTAAGAGTTTTTTTGTTGTTGTTTCTTCCTTTTATTTTCTCTCTTATTTTTCTCTTTCATAGTTCCATTTACCTATCTCTCTTTTTAGTTATTATATTCTTTTTTTCTGGTTGCTGCTTGTTTTGATTTTTTTCCTAGGTTATTTTCTCTCTCTCTCTCTCTTTTTTACTTGTGTGTGTTGGGGTAGGGTGGGGAGTAGAAAGGGAGATCTTCTCTTTCCCACCCTACAGCCCAGCCACAACCATAACCTCTGTAGCTCCATCCACTGAGCAAGAGCCTATACAGGTATACCACCTGGTCAATGATAGTGGTCAATACCAGTCAGACCCGCCCTAAATGAGGTGTACAAAGAACAGTGTACACACTTTCATTCTCCAACTACAGCCACAGAAGCACACATTAGCATATAATCACCAATTAAATACAAATACGACAACACAATGTCCCAGAGACAACAGACAATTCTAGCTCACATGAAGAAACAAAAGAAAATGGCTCAAACAAGCGACCAAGATGCAGAGCTAGAAAATGGTTCTGAAGAAGACAAGATACTGGAACTATCTTAAAAAAATAATAATTCAAAAGAATGCTATTTAGGTACCTTCAAAGGATTGACAGAGAGATAGAGGAAAGCAAGGAGAACACAGAAAAAACTAGAAGAATTCAGGAAACCACTAAAAAACCAAACAGATAAAATATATGCAAATGTTGAAACAATATAAAATCTGCAAATAGAAATAAAGGATATTCATACTAAGATTTCAGAAATGGACAATACATTGAAAGTGCAAAGGAGTAAATTTGATGCAGTGGGAGCCCAAATTATTGAGCTTGAAGATAAATCTCAATATTAGTATGCTAGAAGAACCATCAGAAAAAAAGAATGAAAAAATCCAAAGAGAGCCTAACAGTAATGTGGGACACCATGAAAAGGAATAACTTATGGGTGATCAGAATTCCAGAATAGAAAGAAACAATATAAAGCACTGAGAAAATTCTACAAGAGTTGTTGGAAGGAGACTTCCCAAACATCATGAAAGATGAAAAGACAAGTATAGAAGAAGTTGAACAAACCTCACACAGGAGAGATCCCAAAAGAAAGTCACCAAGACAGAGCATAATGAACTTTTCAAAATCAAAGACAAGGAAAAAAACCCTGAGAGCAGCTCAGGAAAAATGAAAATTTACCTACAAAGGAGAAACAATAAAACTAAGCTCTGATTTCTCAGCAGAAACCATGTAGACAAGAAGGTAATGGAATAACATATGCAAAACTCTGAAAGAAAAAAATTTGCCAACCAAGAATCATATACCCAGCAGAGCTGCCCCTCAACCATAGTGGTGAATTTAGGACATTTCCAGATAAACAGGAATTTGTAATAACCAGACCAACTTTATGAAAAATACTAATGGGTGTTTTTTGGACTGAGAACCAACAACAGCAGACAACAATCTGAGATTACCAGACATGACACCATTCCCCCAGAACTGAATCCAGATGGTGATGTATTAAAAGTCCAACAAGCCTACAAGACTGACCATAGGGAACCAGAATATTAATTTATAATGATGTCAACCATAAAGCAAAAATAGGGAATAATGTAGATATAGAATTTCCAAATGGTGAGGAAGTCAAGCAGATTTCAAGAATTAACAGACTGTTTTAAATGAGGGGGAAATTTTAATAAATTACAAAGAAAATTAATGCACCTTCACATCAAAATAAAAAAGAGGAAAATTAGAATGTTTAAGTAAACATCAACAACAGGAATGAATAGAAAACCCACAAACAAAATAAACTCAACATAGGAATTCATATGGAACAAAGAAACCAGCATTACCACAAAAATACACAGCAGAAAATACAAAACAATAGAGGCAGACGGACTGTTAATTCAAGAACAAGCAAGTTGCTCACCCAGGAGACATCAAGGCAAGTGGTGGGGTCCCCTCAGAGCAAAAACCCCCTTCCAAGACTAAGACTCAATGGGAATACACACTCTGATTGGTGACCACGTTCGTCACCGAAAAGAGAAAATGAGGAAAAACAGCAATGAAGCAGTGAGCTAAGCCCTACAACATTCAATCGACTTCTGTGAACCTGGGTGGAGACCTGGTTGGCCAGCAGTGTGGCAAGACCTGGGGATTCTTGGGCCCAGAGTCAGTGACACAGCCACAGAGGACTAGAGTGGAGAGTGAAGCGTCCAGCTGATAAGAAGAGAGGGCATATGCACAAGAACACCCACACTTGCAGATAATACCCACTGTCTTACATGCATATGAGGTTATTGAAAATACCATGGCTTGGGTCAGGTACACCTTAGTCCTCAAACTGACATTATTTGCTCTCCAACACTTTAAAGAGGTCTTGTGCAACAGATTTGCCTAATGCAATACGTTATTTGATTTCTTGCCTGCTACTTCCATGAGTGCTGACTGTTGATAGAAGCAAAATAAAGTCTTTGACAAACTTCATTCTTTTCTTCATTTGTATGGATGTTGTTTATTGGTACAGTGATGAGGATTTTTGTTTTCTTTACATTGATGTGCAACCAATACTAAAAGGCTATGGTCTTTAACTTTCACCAGTAAGTATTTTAAGTCCTTTTTGCTTTCAGCAAGTAAGGTTGTATCATCTGCATATCACAGGTTGTTAACTGAGTCTTCCTCTAATCCTGACGCTACGTTTTTCTTCATATAATCCAGATTCTCAGATTATGTGCTCAGCATAAAGAACAAATAAGTATGGTGAAATAATACAACGCTGGCGCACACCTTTCCTAATTTTAAACCATTTGGTGTTCCCTTGTCCTGTTCGAACAACTGCCTCTTGGTATATGTACAGGTTCCTCATGAGCACAATTAAGTGTTCCGAAATACTCATTCTTTGCATTGACCAAATATAGTGGACTAATTTTTAATTTGATTATTTTGTATGACCTGTGAATGTTATAAATTTTGGCAGAAAAAAGGTTCCTCACTCCTGCAATATATAGGGTTTCTGAGGAGTGGTAATGCTGAATATTATTCCTCATTAATAAGTTCGGTTGTTGTTAAGTGCTGTTGAGTCCGTTCCAACCCGTAGAAACCCTGGATAGGGTTTCCAAGGAGCAAGCTGGTGGTTTGAACTGATCCTTCAGTTAGCAGTCCAGTGTTTATCCTATTAATGCTACATCAGCTTATTATCTAATAAGCTGTTTTAAATTAATCATCAAAACCCCCTCCTTTGTGCCCAACTCCGGAGTTATCTAAAATTTGGAGGATTATCCATTTGTGGTCCTTGAGGATGCACAGCTGCAGCCTGGCTTGCAATTGTCAATCCGACCATTCCATTTGCTAATAGTCATACAGGGGCAGACGTGCTCCCTGTCCCATCTAGACATGGCCTTTTGTGTGGAGGATCAACTGATTTAAGAGAAAAGTCCAGTGACCCACCCTATATTTGTTGTTGTTGTTCTTAGGTGTCATCAAGTCGGTTCCAACTCACAGCAATCCCCTCAGGTACACCAAAACACTGCCCTTTGCGGCACCAGGCTTACAATTGTTCTGATTGAGCCCACTGTTGCTGCCACTGTACAAGCCATCTCATTGAGGGTCTTCCTCTTTTTCATTGACCCTCCACTTTACCAGCAAGATGTCCTTTTTCAGGGACTGATGCCTTCTGACAACATGTCCAAAGAACGAGAGACAAAGCTTCACCATCCTGGCTTCTAAGGAGCATTTTGGCTATACTTCTTCCAAGACAGATTTGTTTGCTCTTCTGGCAACCCTTGGTTCTTTCAATATTCTTCGCCAACACCCTAATTATAATGCATCAATTCTTCTACAACTTTCTGTATTCATTGTTCAACTTTCACATGAATATGAAGTGAATGAAAAATACTATGGCTTGGGTCAGGAGACCCTAAGACCTCAAACTGACATATTTGCTCTTGAACACTTTAGCACCATGTATTTAGACTTAGAAGTCCTGGCGTGGTGCTGCGGGCTAATGAGCCAGACTGCCAAGCCATTTGAACTGCAAGGTCAGTGGTTCAAGCTCACCAGCTGCTTCTCAGAAGCCCTAAACAGGGTCATTATGAGTCGGAACCGACTCAACTGCACTTAACAACTTAGACCTTGCCAAATTTAGAAGATTGTAATCTGTGAGGCTAGATACCTGTGACAGCTAAGGTTTTGTGTCTACTTGGCTGGACCAGGATTCTCAGTGGTTTGGTAGCTGAGATGTAGTTATTCCCATAATGAGATCTAATATAATGTAATTAACGATAGGTTCTGCTATGAGCAGCCAATCAATGGAAAGGATGTTTCTTAGAGGGTGTGGTCTGCTTCCAATATGTCAGACACTCAGGTAAAGCTTGCTTGCCCTCTGCTGGGTCTGGATCTTGCATCGGGCTCATCCTCCAAGCTCCTGTTCTTTGGATTTGAACCAGTGGCCTGCCCTATTACCTGCCTACCATCTGACCTACTGATCTTGGTTCATCTGACCTGGACTTGGGACTCTCCCACTTCTACAATGTGTGAGCCATTTCCCTGATAAAAACTTCTTTTTGTACCTACACAGATCTTTCCCTGGTTTTGTTTCTCTAGAGAACCCCGCCTAAGACAGTACCCTTGGACCTCCTGTGAGTGTCAACTCATACAATGACAGTTTACTATGGAACGGTTGATGTTAAGTTGTCGAGTTGGTTCTGTCTCATAGCAACCCATTATAGGGTTTCCAAGGCTTAGAATCTTCATAGGAGCAGAAAGCCTCATCGTTTTCCCATGGAGCAGCTGGCAGGCTCAAACCTTGGACCTTGTGGTTTGCAGTCCAGTGTTTATCATATGGGCCACCGTGCACTACTGTGGACTTCAAATTTACATCCCCACAGAAAAGAAGCTGTCCTCTCAGATGATCCCATTGCTAACAGACCTGATTGAGGCTGATCATTTCTTTGAACATTTATTCCAACATATTACAATTTGTTGTAGTTGTTGTTGCTGTTAGGTGCTGTTGAGTCCGTTCCAACTTATAGCAACCCTCTGCAAAACAGAACAATCCACTGCCTGATCTTGTGCCGTCCACGCAATTGCTACACTAGAGTCCATTGCTGCTGCCACTGTGTCACTCCATCTCATTGAGGGTTTTTGTCTTTTTCATTGACCCTCCACTTTACCAAGCATGATGTTCTTCTCCAGAGATTAATCCCTTCTGACAACATATCTAAAGAGTGAGACGCAAAGTTTTATCACCTTCGCTTTTAAGGAGCACGTTGGCTGTACTTCTTCCAACATAGATTTTTGTGTTCTTCTAGAAGTCCTTCAATATTCTTTGCCAACACCATAATTCAAGTGAATCAATTCTTTTTGGTCTTCCTTATTCACTGTTCAACTTTCACATTCATATGCAGTGATTGAAAGTGCCATCGCTTGAGTCAGGCGAACCTTAGGCCTCAAACAGACAGCTTTACTTTTTAACACCTTAAAGAGATTTTGTGCGGCAGATTTGCCTAATGCAATATGCCCTTTGATCTCTTTACTGCTGCATCCATGAACATTGATTGTGAAGCTAAGCAAAATGAAGTCTTTGATCATTTCAATCATTTCTCCATTTATCAGGATGTTATTTATTGATCCAGTGGTAAGGATTTTTTTCTTTACATTGATGTGCAATCCATACTGAAGACTGTAGCCTTTGATATTCATCAAAAAGTATTTCAAGTCCTTTTTGCTTCTAGCAAGCAAGATTGTGTCATCCACATATCACAGATTGTAAATGAGCCTTCCTCCATCCTAATGCCACTTTCGTCATATAATCCAGCTTCTCAGATTATGTGCTCAGAAAACAGATTGAATAAGTATGGGGAAAGGATACAATTTGGAACCCTGCTGTACACCTTTCTTGATTTTAAACCATTCAGCATCCCCTTGTTCTATCTGAACAAATGTCTGTTTGTCTATGTACAGCTTCCTCATGAGCCCAATAAAGTGTTCTGGAATACCCACTTTTTGCAATGTTATCTATCAATAGTTTGGTATGATCCGCACAAATGTCTTTGTATAGGCAATAAAGTTCAAGTAAACATCTTTCTGGTATTCTCTACTGTTAACCAAGATCCATCTGATATCAGCAATGCTATCCCTAAGCCCACATCCTCTTCTAAAACCACCTTGAATTTCTGGCAGCTCCCTGTTAATGTATTTTTATTATCGTTTTTAAAAAAATTATCTTCAGCAAAGTTTTACTTGCATGTGGTATGAAATTAGAAAATTCTATTCTCAGTATATCTACCACTATGACATAAATGACTGATAGGGTTGTTGATAGGAAGAACAGTAGTCCAACAGAAGCCCTTAGAAATCCTTGCTAAAACTGTTTCAGAAAATATAGTCTTTGATGTCCTCTTAGCTCAACAAGAAAGTGTTTATGCTATTCCTAATACCTCTTACAGTCCATGGATAAATACCTCTGAAAAGTAGAGCAATACATTACTAAAATACATCAAAAGGCCTCTTTGTTACAAACCATTTTCCTCATACCTTCCTTTTCTAATATTTTTAGTTGGTTAACCCAAAGTACTGGATCTGGAATACACTCTTTTCTACTAGCCAACCTATTCCTTTTAATCATAATTTCCTAAATTGTTATTGTGAGCTGTCAAGCAGATTCCTACTCATAGCAACCCTGTATAGGGTTATCAAGGAGCAAGTGGAGGGTTTGAACTGCTGGCCTTTCAGCTAGCAGTCCAGTGCTTATCCTACAACGCCACACCAGGAGTCATTATAGGACTTATTAAATATCTTTTACACTGCATTTCTCATTGTTACAGCTGACATGTGACACATCTAGTCATTCAACAAATCATGTATTTTGAAAAAAAAAATCAATAAACTAACTTTTCTAAGGAAGATAAAGTTTATTTCTGGGATCAGACCTTTAAAAATGCCAAGTTGTTCCTTCAATGTGACTCTGTTGGCAAAACTTTTTTCAGTGAAAACCAACTCATCCTGAAGATGAGGCCTGAAGCTCTAGCAAGGCAATATGGGATGGCACCTGGAAATCGCTAATAACAGAGCTGGCGACTGGGGTCTTAAAGGCTCAAATAGAGCAGCTGGAATATTGAATGCTTGCAGAAAATGGATAACTCTTTTGTGGATGATCTGCATCCCCTAACAGTGGCTTGATTAAAAGAAAAGAATGTATAAGCAAACCCCAAAACTGAGCCACTTGGCATACCCCAGATTTAAACTCCATTTTGAATCAAATTGCAACTTGGCCTGAAATCTCTGCTTCTACTACTCTGAAGAGAGTTCAGTTTCTTGTACAAGTTTAAGTGTTTTAACCCAAAAGATGCAAGGATCGAGAGTTTAGTCTGTACGAGGAATAGTTTATTAAAAGATATTTGTCAAGAGAGTTGTGTGGCTTGATCCAAAAAGAATGTTTTGGTCAACATGTCCCAGGAGATCAGAAAACAGAAATGACAACATTAAGGACTGTAGATTAACAAGCCCCTTGTAACAATGTGTCATGCACTCCTCATGCTTGTGAGCTCATGGTCATTTGTTTATTCCATCAGATAAAACCTTCACTCTCTTCTTGAAGTTTGGTACATTCTAGCAGCCTGCCCGGGTGAGAACGTATCTTCCAATTTGTGACTCTCTCTACCTTTCAATAATACTTTTTGTTTTCACTTCTAACAGTACAAAACTAGTGCTTCACTAGAACAATGTTATGCACTGTTCTAATTGTATTATCTCATTTATTTCCCTCAACAACCATATGAAATAGGTATTTATTATCTCCATGTACCAAGTGAGGAAACTAATGCTACTTGGTAGACCCAGTATTAGAACCAGGCAATCTGACTCTAGACCCCTGTTCTTAAGTATCTCCCCATCTACCTATAAGTTGACCCTTTGGTTGAAAAGATGAACACTGGGGATTCTTTTCACTGGGTCTATGTGTACAAAGTATCCAGATTTTCAATCTCACCCCTTTCTCTCCTTACTCTACATAACAAAAGACAGTCCATTTGGGACTAGCCAAGACCAACATTTTGGGTGGAAATGGTCCCAGGAAGTGTGGGCCAAAGTTCAGTGGGTGGCTAGAACCATCTGGGTAATTTTCAGAGATGAAGCTTTGCCTAAAATGGCTTTAGGCACCGAGATCTCAGTAAGACATGGTAGCACCATCTGCTTCCCAGGCAACAGTCCTGGATGCGGCTCTAGTCAAAGAAACCTGGATTTTCAACCTGACTTTCTGTCAGATAAAAACCCTGGGTTAAGCGCTGGACTGCTAACTGCAAGATTGGTGATTCAAACCCACTAGCCACTCTGTGGGAGCAAAATGAGGCACCATGTGCTCATAAAGATCTACTGCCTCAGAAACCCTATAGAGTAGCTCTACTCTGCCTTATAGGGTTGCTGTGAGTTGAAATTGGCTCGATGGTAGTGGGTTGGTTCCCCCTAGATATATGACCTTGGGCAAGTCACTTTACCTTTCGAGTCTCAGTTTCCCCATCTGTCACATGAAGATAACCACTTGAACTGCAATAGCACTGTCACGATGAAAGCAGTCAGCATATGGGAAACTGCCTCACAGATGGTATTAATTTGGCAGCACCTAACCTGAGAGGCCACCTGAAAGCCCCTTAGTTTCATCAAAGCAAACCCTCCAGCTACAAATCCCCTGGTAGGCAGCGCCAGTCTTTTCTGGAAGGAGCTGGGTAAAAATTACAGATCCCAGCCTTTTGGATCAGCTGCCATTCTGGCTCTGAGGAGGTGGGCTTGGGCCTGAGTCCTCACAGTGCTGCTCATGGGCCCAGGGGGAGCTCTGCTCCTCCTGTGGTGCCTGCCTCTTGCCCCAGCTTTCTTACCCTGTGGTAAGGGCTGTGAGGATGCTCAAGTACCCCCTCAGAAAACTGCTCTTCCATTTAGGAGCTCACCACAGCCTAAGGCCTAAATCTTAGCACCACTGAGCATGCTCACTCCACTCCATACCTGGAGCTCCTGGGAAATGCTGCTCCTCAGGAGACAGGGAAGTCATAACCAGGAGAACAACTGGAGAGAGAGGTCAATCTCCAGAGGGGATTCCTTTTAAGACTGGGAGGCTGCAAGTGGCTAAAGTAGACGCAAGCCTGTTGTCCTCAGTGGGTCCCACCCTTCTGAGAGAACAGAAGATGTGAACGGGGTTTCTGCTTGAGGCTGCCCCAGCCTCTCTACTCCACTCAGTCACATTCCCAAGGCACATGCCGTACTGTGCTTCCTGTTCTTTTCCCAACAGCTTTCCCAGCAGCCCCAACCAGGGCAGGTCCCAGTAAGCAGTATGGGTGGGCAGGCCTTTGCCCACAGGCCATGTCCAGACCCAAGTTTTCCGCCATCTGGGAAACCTGAGGCGCTTTCAGACCACAGAACCTGGTAGTCAGGATCCCCACTTTCCAGGCCACTTTCTCACCTTGTGACTTTGGACAAGCTACTCCATTGTCTCTCTAACCTCCATCTCCTCATCAATAAAGACGAAACTCCCAACAACAGTGCCACCACTGGAGTTGTGTTAAGGGTCACTTGAGACACCACTTGGAGATCTCTGTGTGTGTTACAGTAGAATTGTGCTCCACAGGGTTGTCAAAGATGGATTTTTTCACAAATAGATTGCTAGGTCTTTCTTATGAGGTGCCTCCGGGAGAACTTGAACCCCCAATCTTTCAGCTAGCAGCCAAGCACATGACTGTTTACACCACCCAGGGACTCCTTAAATGAGACAATACAGTGTGTGGTGGTTAGCACAAGGTCAGGACAAGAGTCAGCTCATAACAGATGTCAGTTGGGTCTGATAGAGGGCCAGGGCAGGAAGAAAATTCTGCCCCTAGGGCACAAGATGTATGGATCTGAAGGTGAATGCTCTTTAAATTTTGTCTCCTAGGCACCTTCTTTACCTCCCTCTACGCCTGGCTCTGTTTTTACAATGTGCTCCAGTCAAGCTGTTGTGGTTAGTCTGTTCTGACTCATAGTGACCTTATGCACAACACAACACAACACTGCCCAGTCCTGCACTAACCTGACAATCTGTGTTAATCTTAAACCAACTGCTGTGGCCACTGTGCCAGTCCATCTCCTTGGAGGTCTTCCTCTTTTTCCCTGATCCACCACTTTACCAAGTATGAAGTCCTCCGAGGACTGGTTCCTCCTGATAAAATCATGAAAGAAGTCTGGACATCCTGGCTTCCAGTGAGCATTCTGCCTGTACTTCTTCCAACACAGATCTGTTTGTTCCTCTAGCAGTCCATGGCACTTTTAATACTCTTCTCCAACAACATAACTCATACGCATCAATTCTACTTTGGTCTTCCTTATTCACTGTACAACTTTCACATACATATGAGGTTATTGAAAATACCATGGTTTGGGTCAGTCACACCTTAGTCCTCAAACTGACATCTTTGCTCTTGAAGACTTTCAAAAGGTCTGGCACAGCAGATTTGCCTAAGGTAATATGTTGTTTGATTTCTTAACTGCTGCTTCCATGAGTGTTGATGGTGGATCCAAACAAAATGAAGTCTTTGGTAACTTCAATCTTTTCTCCATTTACAATGATGCTATTTATTGATCCAGTGGTGAGAATTTTTGTTTGATTTTTCACACTGAGGTGCAACACAAACTGAAGGCTGTGGACTTTAGTTTTTATCAGTATTTTAAGTCTTCTTGCTTTCAGCAAGCAAGGTTCTATCACCTGCATATTACAGGCTGTTAATGAATCTTCCTCCAACTCTTTCATATAATCCCTTCTCAGATTATTTGCTCAACACTCGATTGAATAAATATGGTGAAAAATACAACCCTGGTGCACACTTGTCAATTTTAAACCACTCAGTGTCCCCTTGTTCTGTTGGAACAATTGCCTCTTGTTCTATGTACAGGTTCCTTGTGAGCACAATTCAGTGTTCTGGAATACTCGTTCTCTGCAATGTTGTGCACAGTCTGTCATGATCCACACAGTTGAAAGCCTTTGCATAGTCAATAAAGCATGGGTAAACATCTTTCTGATATTCTCTGCTTTCAACCAAGATCCATCTGATATTAGCAATGATCTCCCTCGTTCCGCATCCTCTTCTAAAACCAGCTTGAATTTCTGGCAGCTCCTTGTTGGTGTACTGCTACTACTGTTTTTAAATTATCTTCTGCAAAATTTTACTAGCATGTGATATTGTCTGATGATTTCCACATTCTTGTATGAGATATTAATGATATTGCCCGATGTCTTCCACATTCCATTGGGTTACCTCTCTCTGGTGTGAGCACAAATATGGATCTCTTCCAACTGTTTGGGGAGGTAGCTGTCTTCCAAATTTCTTGGCATAGATAGCGAGTACCTCCAGTTCTGCATTAGTTTGTTGAAAGATTTCAATTTGTATTCCATTAATTCCTGGAGCCTTGTTCCTTGCCAATGCCTTCAGTACACCTTGGACTTCTTCATATCATTGGCTCTTGATCATATGCTATCTCTTGAAATGGTTGAATGCTGACTCATTCTTTTTGGTATAGTAACTCTGTGTATTCCTTCCATCTTCTTTTGATGCTTTCTGCATCATTCAATATTTTGCCCATGTTCTTATTGTTGTTGTTAAGTGCCTTTATGGAGGTTCCCATATCATAGCAGCCCTGCATAGGACTTCTGAGGAGCGGCTGGTGAGTTTGAGCCACCAATATTGCCGTTCAAACTGACCTTGCAACCCAACACATTAATCCATGGCACCACACCAGGACTCGAATCCTTCAATATTTCAAGTTGAGGCCTGAATTTTTTCTTCTGGTCTTTCAGGTTGAGGAATGTTGAGCATGTTCTTCCCTTTCGGTTTTCTAAACCCAGGTCTTTGCACATTTCATATTTGATTTTGTCTTCTTAAGCTGCCCTTTGAAATGTTGTGTTCAGCTCATTTACCTCATTTCTTCCATTTGCTTTAGCATCTCTATGCTGGAGAGCAAGTTTCAAAGTCTCTTCTGATATTCATTTTGGTCTTTTCCTTCTTTTTTGTCTTCTTAATAACCTTTTGCTTTCTTCCTGTAGGATGTTCTTGATGTCATCCCACAACTTTTCATGTCTTCGGTCATTAGTGTTTAATGCATCAAATCTGTCTGTTTTTCAGATGATCTCTAAATTCAGATGGGATACATTTAAGGTCATATTTTGGCTGTGAACTTGTTTTAATTTTCTTCATCTTCAGCTTGAATTTGCATATGAGCAATTAATGGTCTATTCCATAGTCTGTCCCTGGCCTGGTTTGGGCTGATGATCTAGAGCTCTTCTACTGTCTTTTCCCACAGATAAGTCCATTTGATTTCTGTGTCTTCAATCTGATGAGGTCCATGTGTATAGTTGTCTTTTCTGTTGTTTAAAAAGGTATTTGCAATAAAAAGGCACTGTTCTTGCAAAATTCTATTATGTTATCTGCACTATCATTTCTATCACCAAGGCCACATTTTCCTACTACTAATCCCTCCTCTTTGTTTCCAACCTTTGCATTCCAATCACCAGTAATTATCCTTACATCTTGATTGCATGTTTGATCAATTTCAGCCTGAAAAAGTTGGTAGAATAATATCATCATTGGCTTTAGTGCTTGGTACATAAATTTGAATAATCATGGTATTTACTGGTCTTCCTTGTAGGCATCTGGGTATTATCCTATGACAGACAGCATTATACTTCAATATCCTATCACAGACAGCATTATACTTCAAGATAGACCTTTTTGTTAATGAATGTTACACCAATCCTCTTCAATTTGTCATTCCAGGCATAATAAATCATATGATTGTCAGATTCAAAATGGACACTACCAGTCCACTTCAGTTCACTAATACCTAGGATGTCAATTGCATTTTTTGACAACTTTCAATTTTCCTAGATCCATACTTCATACATTCCATGTTCTAATTATTTATGGATGCTTACAACTGTTTCACCTCATTTTGAGTTGTGCCCCATCAGCAAATGAATGTCCCAAAAGCTTTACTCCATCCGCATCATCATGATCAACTATTTCAAGGAGGCAGCTCTTCCCCAATCATATTTTGAATGCCTTCCAACCTGAGGGGTTCATCTTCTGTCACTATATCAGAAACTTCACAAAGCCCTGAATCACAGAGCATTTCCATTCTCCTCACAAAGAAGAAAGGAGCCCTGGTACCATAGTGGATTATACGCAGGGCTGCTAACTGCAAGGTCAGCAGTTCAAATCTACCAGCCACTCTGCTGGAGAAAGACGAGGCTTTCTGCTCCCATAAGGATTTACAGCCTTGAAAACCATTTACAGTGTGACTGTGAGTCGGAATCAACTCGGTGTAACACACATCACAAAGAAGAGGAAGAAGCAAGATTGAACCTGCAGAGGGCACGGTTCCTGGTTTGCTCCACTCTCCTCATCTAATAGAGGCTCAGTTGGCCCCTCCCAGCCTCCATACCTTGAAGCTGCCAAAGACTTTTTATAAACTACAATGAGCTACACCACACAAAAGGTCAGTCATGGTCATTAGGATTAAGTTTTGTTAACTGCCTTCTAGTGGTCTCTGACTCGACTCGGGGCCACTCATTCTCAACAAAGGGAAACGCTGCCCATCCAGTGCCATTCCCATGTCCAGACTGGATCAGCCAATGGTCCATCGTGACCCATAGGGATTTCTTGGCTGAGTTTTGCAAGTTTAGAAGTAGATTACTAGGCTTTTCATCCTTGTCAGTCTTCGTTTGGAAGCCCCACTGAAACCTGCTCAACATCGTAGTACCACACAAGTCTCCACGGACAGATGGGCACTGCCTGCACACGAGATCCTTTGGTCTGGAATTGAACTCTGGTCTCCCCGTGTGGGAGGTGAGAACCATCCCTCCGTCATTATTATTACTCTTCACATATCTCTCTCTGTTCTCCACACCACATCACACTGAGTCCTCAAGAAGCTAAAGTCTCTCTCAGTTGGCGCTGTGAGTTAATGCGTCAGACTGCAAAGTCATTTGAACTCCAAGGTCAGTAGTTCAAGATCACCAGGTGCTCCTTGGAAACTCTATACAGGGTCGCTACGGGTCAGAATCGACTTGACAGCACTTAACAACAAGACATCAGTAGCCACTTGATTCTCTTGCTTCATGTCTTCATATCTGAGGTAAAGAAAGCAAAATTATCCAAAACACGGACAGGTAATAAAGTACTCTATAGCAAGACCCACTCATTTTGCCTCCAGGTGAAATCTTAAACAACCACAAATCACCAACCACCACTTTTATTGAATTACATTGTAAGGAAAATTAGGAGACAGCTTGGATTTTAATCAACGTTTGC
>NW_006408521.1:48832979-48872726 GCF_000296735.1 Chrysochloris asiatica
GGAAGCTTCCTCTTTTGTCTGTCTCTAATAGAAGTGTTAATTATCTTGGTTACATGCTAGCAAATTAATTATAAACTAATGAAATTATTGTTGTTAAGTGCTGCAGAGTTGGTTCCAACCCATAGGAACCTTGTATAGGGTTTCCAAGGAGTGGCTGGTGAGTTTGAACCATGGACCTTGCAGTTCAAACAGCTGTGCAGTCAGGCACATTAACCCACAGCACCATACCAGGATTCCTTGTTGTTGCTGTTGTCATGTGCCGTGGAATCGGTTCCGACTCATAGTGACCCTACACAGGGTTTCCGAGGCTACAAATCCTTACAGGAGCAGACCGCCTCATCTTTCTCCCACAGAACCACTGGTAGTTTCAAACTGCTGACCTTGCGGCTCGCAGCCCGATTCATAACCACTATGCTACCAGAGCTCCTTAGGTGCCTTCATATTGATTTTCAACTCCCAGCCACCCAATGTGACAGAGTCGACTTGCCGGCCGGGTTTCCAGGCTGTTCTATGGGAGCAGACAGCCAAGTCTTTTCCCCTGAGAAATCACAGGTGGGTTTCAACTGCCAACCTATTGGTTGGCAAGCA
This sequence comes from Chrysochloris asiatica, assembly GCF_000296735.1. Taxonomy (NCBI): domain Eukaryota; kingdom Metazoa; phylum Chordata; class Mammalia; order Afrosoricida; family Chrysochloridae; genus Chrysochloris; species Chrysochloris asiatica. The sequence goes on from NW_006408521.1 coordinate 48,833,568, forward strand.
AGCACTTAACCGCTATGCCATCAGCTGTGGTGGTTAAGTGCCATGGAGTCGGTTCCAACTTCTAGCAACCCTGTATAGGATTTCTGAGGCTGTAAATCTTTATGGGAACAGAAAGTCTCTTCTTTCTCCAGTGTAGAGGCTGGTAGATTTGAACTGCTGACCTTGGGGTTAGCACCCCAACTCATAATTCACTACATTACCAGGGCTCCTTAAATTTTCTAGTAGCCACCATTTGTAAACAAGAGGAAAATAAATGAAGTTCATTTTAATATTTTATTTGACTCAATAGAGTTAAAATATTTATCATTTCGACATGTAATCAATACTAAAAAAAATTATGAATGACATACAATGGGATTTTTTTAAGTTCATGGGAAAATTCCAGTGCCTTTTAATTCCGTTTTTCTAAAAACTATTGACATCCCTCATATTTCACATTGTCTTTGTGTTCTTTGAAATGTGACGTCGATTTTATACTTACAGTACCTCTCAGTTCAGATTAGCCAAATTTCAAGTGCTTAGTAGTAAGTAGTTACCATAGCTGTAGTGAAGTGACTTATCTGTCTCTTCTAGTCTGTAACTGCCACCAAACAACATTTCTACCCTGCTGGGACTGAGTTAGAGCGAGTGGGAGAAGATACTGGTACGATGATATGATTCAGCTGCAGATGGTAGCAGAATTCATTACAATTGTAAAACTTGAAACTTGTTGTTGTTAGGTGCCTTCAAATTGATTTTGGGTTTAAAATGAGCCATCTCAGAAGCAGGAGGGGGAATCTCATTACCATGAAAGAAGAGCCAGGAAGGGAGAGCATTCTTTGGACCCCAAGATTACTGCATATTGAACATCCTCATGGACAGAAAGTGGTTACAGCAGGGGAGCAGCAGCAGCAGAACCAAGAACCAGAGCACGAGACAGAGCAGGGGGCTTCCCAGCCCACGGAGCAAGGACAGCTGAAGGACTTTGGGCAGGGCATTGGCTTGTAGAGTGGGCTGCCTCCAGGCACTTAAGTGGGGGAGCTAGGTTTGCTGACCCACAGAGTTAGAGCCAAGTGCCTTCAGGCTGAGGCTTATGGTGGAGTTGTTGTTGTTGTTAGGTGCCATTGAGTTGGGACTGGTGTGTCCTATTTATCATTAATCGGCAACTGACTGGAACAATTGTGCCCTGAGCATTTCTGACCCCAAATTGTAACCTGTTGTCTTAGGCTGGGTTTTCTAGAGAAGAAAAACCAGTGAAACATATTTTATGTAGATATATATAGAGAGAGATTTATTATCGAGGAAATGGCCTACAATTGTAAAGTGAGAGAGAAGAGAAGAAAGAGAGAGAAAAAGAGGGAGGAAGAAAGAGGGAGGGGGAGAGAGGAGGAGAGAGAGCTTCTACTTTATTAGGAGCAGGCCACACCCCCAAGGAAACATCCTTTCAATTGATTGGCTGCTCATAGCCACTCATCATAGATTTAACTATGCCTGAATTAGATTTCATCATCATGGTAATAAGCACATCTCAACTGGTAAACCACTGGCAATTGTGGCCTAGTTGACACAGAACACTAACTAGTACACTTGTTAACTTCCCTATAAACCCCATAACTCTAAGTATGGGGTCTGAGTTCTGTGTGGCCAGTACAACGGATTATTGAACCCAACTGAATAGAGAGGGTTGAGGGAGCAACGGTTGGTGCCTCTCATTTTTTGCCATCAAACAGCATCATTCTAAAAGATTCTACAAAGTTTCCCCCAGTGGACAGACTGATGGTGGGGCTCAGGGCTTCTGTAGACCAGGCTTCTCTGAGGAAGGGATGCTTGAGCTGAGGCCAGAGTGGTGAGTGGAAGCAGCTCTCCCACTGAAGGGAGAGCAACTCTAAAGGCTGTGAGCAGAGGAATGACTACGTCACCAGCTGCTCTGCTGAAGAGCTAAGGCCACAGAGAGGCGACCCTATCCACACACTCAGCCATGGGAGTGAGGTCTGCAGAGCACAGTGACGAGGTGGGTGTACAGGAACCCCAAACCCAACTCACTACCATCAAGTCCCCAAGTCACAGTGACCCCATAGGACAGACTAGAACGGCCCCATAGGGTTTCCAAGGCTGTGATTTTTATGAGGACTCCTGGTGTGGCACTGTAGGACTACCATCAGACTGCAAATCACAAGGTCAGCAGTTCAAATCCACCAGTTGCTCCTCAGAAACCCTATATAGGGTCGCTATGAGTCAGAACTGACTCAATGGCACTCAGCAAGTACAACAATCTTTATGGAGGTAAAACTGCCTCATCTCCCACAGAGCAGCTAGGAGGTTCAACCTCTTGGTTTTCAGCTGAGCGCTTAACCACTGTGCCACCATGCAGGAAGCCTTAGGGAAATGAGATTGAAGCCAGGGAGCCTCCTTCCTATGGGAAGCCGCTTCCCTGATATAGTCAATACCTTCTAACCGGATTATGATTGTCCCCCATTCTTCCATCTTAATTATCGCCAGCAGCGACAAGTTGGTAACCATTTATTCCAGCAGAAATAGCCCAACTGGAAACACAGTGCAAGATAACAATCCTCTTCACATGAGGTGAACCCAGTAGTTACCCAACACACCCCTTTTTGTTCCCTTTCTTTGACATGAACAACTGTGCTAATGTGTGTTTGCCCATCAGCTTAAAAATAATTTGCTCAATATCACAATGGAGTTATTTCTGAGTGGCTTCAGTTCCTGTGAGAAGCTGCAGGACTCACATGCTCTGGTTAAACAATAAGGTGGGTCTAGCTACTCCTGGGAAGCCCTACACAGTGTTGCTATGAGTCTGAACCAAACTCGACAACACTTTACAACAACAAGATGGAGCCTTGATGAGGTACTGTATAACCCACCTGAACGCAAGGTCAATTTAAACTGAATGGCCAATGGTTCAAACCCACCAACCACTCCTCAAAAACCCCATTCAGGGTATCTATGAGTCGGAACCAACTTAATGGCACTTAACAGTCACAGACAGCAAAAGCAGGCAGGTGAAGCAAAGACTCCAGGTCAAGTATACATGTGTTTATATTTCAATGAGATGGTTTGGTAACTAAGGTTATTTAGCATCTCCACTTTATTTCAGTAATGTATGTGTGATCAAGGGGCCCTAGTGGCACAGTGACCAAGTGCACAATTGCTAGCCAAAAGGTCAGATGTTCAAAACCACCAACTGCTCTGTGGGAAAAAGACGTAGCAGTCCGCTTCTGTAAATATCACAGCCTTGGAAACCCTTTGAGGCAGTTCTGTTCTGTCTTATAGAATTGCTATGAGTCAGACCACAATGCAAATGAATTTTATTTCTTTCAACAAAAACTGATGTTGCAGCTATTCGAAGCCGGGTGTCTAGCCAGGCTCTTCAGGGAAAAAATCATAGAGTTGAATTAGGACCAAGGCTGTCAGGCCTAGTTTTAAACAATGGATTATTTAACAAAAGAATGAAAACAATACAGTAAAAGACAAAATAAATGGGACTTCATAAACATTTTAAACTTTTGTTCATCAAAAGACTACCAAAAAAAGTGACAAGGCAAGCTACCGACTGGAGAATATCTTCAGAAGCTATATGAGGGTATGTTAGAAATATCAGTGCGAGGGTCCTAGTCATACATGACTGAGTTTATTCCAAATAAAATGTGTTAAATATGTCTCTGCAATGAGGAGGCAGACACAGACAAGTCCTCTCAGTGATACACTTGTCCTAGTCTCTTTAGGACACCCTCAAAAAGAAAAGGTACAATCAAAACAGTGACTTCTGAAGGGATCTTCTGGGCCAGCTAAATTCAAGACAGAGAGGTCAGCTCAGAAAGTACTAGTAATTGATTTTGGGGATTAACCAAAGGGGTCATCTTGATAAATTTCCTCAAAGGACACAGGATGATCGCAGGGGAATGTCATGAAGATGTTTTAAGAAAATGGAAAACTGCAGTGGTGAGAAAAATGCCAAAAACGTTGTGCCAAAGAAAGCTTTTCCATCCTAACAATGCACCTGCTCATTCTTTGAGGCCAGCAAGGACTGTCCTAGGGGAATTTCACAAAAAAACCTTACCCCATCCACCCTACAGCCCTGATTTCTCCCCTTCAGGCTTCTTTTTGTCCCCCAAACTCAAAACAATTTTTAAAAGAAACACAATTTGAGTCCCTTGAGGAGGCCCAAGCTACTATTTTGATGTGGTGTAAATCAAACAGCACAGAATAGTCCAGGGAAGGGTTGTTGTTGTGTGCCGTCGAGTCGGTTCCGACCCATAGCGACCCTGTACAGGGTTTCCGAGGATGTAAATCCTTACGGGAGTAGAAAGCCTCATCTTTCTCCCGCGGAGCAGCTGGTAGTTTCGAACCGCTGACCTTTAGGTTCACAGCCCGATTCGTAACCACTACGCTACCAGAGCTCCTTAGGGAAGGGTTAGGGAGATGGATACATGGCCTTCCGAGCGACATACACCTAGATGGGAAATACGGCGAGAAGCAGCTTCACATTTTTTACATTTTTGTTTAATAAAGGTTTCTATGATTTTGTAGCAATACTTTTTGACTTATCTATAACTTTGACAGTTTAACAAAACAGACAACCCAATCATAAAATGAATAAAGGGTTTGAATGAGGGCATTCAAATGGCCCCCAAGCACACGTAAAACTGCCCAGGATCCAGAGCAAACAAAAATACGCAAATCAAAACCACGATGAGGTATATTTCTGCAACACTTATGCCCCACCATCCCTCCCCACAGCACTTTCTCCTCAGCTGGGTTCGATAATTCCTTGTAATGGCCACACAGAACTCAGACACCATAGCCACAGTTCTGGGGTTTATTAGAGAAGTTTATAGTTATAATTCAGGATTCGAAATGCTTAAGGCACACTTGTTTCAGTCAGCAGTCTGTCCTCAGCTGTACCCATACACAGGCCTCTCTCTGCCCCTTGGCCCCTTGGCCTGACCTCTGCCCTGCTCAGCAATGTTACGAAGCTCTTTTAGGGCTGCTGATAAATGGCCGAAGGTCGCTGCACTCTGCTGAAGCCTCAGCCCTAAAAGCACTACGCTCTAGCTGCATGGGTCAGCAAACCTAGCTCCCCAGTTAAGTGACTGGAGGCACTCCACGCCACAAGTGAACCTCTTGCCCAAAGACAGGAGGGTTAGGAAACCCACCACTCCGGGGCTCTGAGTCTGGCTGCTGCTGCTGCTCCATCTTCCTCTCCTCTGATGTCACAGCTTTCTGTCCCTGGGTCGAGGAGATTCAACACAAAGGAATCTCAGGATCCAGGATGCGCTCCACTCCTGGACCATCTTCCTTGATGGTAGTGAGATCGCCTCTCAACTCCTGAGATGGTTCATTTTATACCCAGCAGGATGGGAAAACTGACCAATCACAATGAACCCTGCAACACTCACAACTGAATCATAGAATCATCAGCAGCTTCCCCCACCATCTCTTACCCAGATCTATCAGGAAAGAGTCGTTTGGTGACAGCTTATACAGACTGTGGCTAGAAGAGACATTAAATCATTCATTGCAACACAATTTCACTCCCATCAGGATGGCTGATAGCTTTTTTTAAAAAACCTGAAAGTAAGAAATGTTAGCAAGAATGTGAAGAAATTGGCCTCTATCTATTGCTGGATGTTGTTGTAATTACGTGCCATGGAGTCAGTTCCAACTCATAGCAACCCTGTACAGGGTTTCCAAGACTCCAGATCTTTACAGGAGCAGAAAGCCTCATCTTTCTCCCGTGGAACAACTGGTCGTTTCAAACTGCCGACCTTAAGGTTCGCAGCCCAATTCGTAACCACTATGCTACCAGAGCTCCTTATCCATTGCTGGTAGCGATGCAAAATGGTATAGCTGTTGTGAGAAACAGAGTGCCCATTCCTCAATAAACAAAAAATAGAATTATCATTGTTGTTGTTATTAAGAGCCATGGAGTTGGTTTCAACGCATAGCAACCCTGGGTAGGGTTTCTGAGGCTTTTACATCTTTGCGGGAGCAGAAAGTCTCATCTTTCTCCCATGGACACCACTGGATGGACTGAACCATGGACCGTGTAGTTCGAGGTCCAGTGCTTATCATACACAGCCACCACAATCCCCTACAGTAGAATGTTATTGTTGTTAAGTGCCGCTGAGTTGGTTCTGACTCATAGTGACCCTGTATAGGGTTTCCAAGGAGTGGCTGGTGAGTTTGAACTGCCAGCCTTGTGGCTCAAACTGTGAAACCAGACCTGGTTGGTGTCTGTGACAATTACTGAGGAAAATGCAGACCAGGAACCAGAGTTTCTGGAGCCATGAAGTTTGAATGAACCCCTCAACCTACTGCCCCTAGATAATCTTGAACCCAAAAATGTCCCCTAAAGTTATCTGATGTGACACTAAAGGATAAGCACTTGACTGCAAGTCAGTTTGAACTACAAGGTTGTGGTTCAAATCCACCAGTTGCTCCTTGGAAACCCTATCCAAGCTCACTATGAGCCAGAACTGATTCAACAGCACTAAAACAAAACTAAAGTCTTCTTAAAATCAAATAGGAGTTTAGCTTAACTCGTTAAAAATGTCTGCCTTAAGCACTGTGCTCTTTTAAGATCCATCTATATGGGGTCAGAGGAGCACTGGTAGCATAGTGGTTACGAATCAGGCTGCGAAGCACAAGGTCAGCAGTTTGAAACTACCAGCCGCTCCGCGGGAGAAAGATGCGGCTTTCTGCTCCCGTAAAGATTTACAGCCTCGGAAACCCTGTTCAGGGTCTCTATAGGTCGGAACCATCTCAACAGCACTTAACAACAACAACAACAATATGGGGTCAAGGAGTTCTGGTGTGGCACTGTAGGATAAGCACTCAATTGCAAGGTCGGTTTGAACCACAAGGTTGGCAGTTCAAACTCACCAGCTGCTCCTCGGAAACCCTATATAGGATTGCTTTGAGTCAGAATCAAGTCGATGGCACTTAACAACAACAACAACATATGGGTTCAAAGGCATTTTGGTAGTGTAGTGGTTATGAATCGGACTGCTAACCTCAAGGTCAGTAGTTCGAAACTACCAGCGGTTCCACGTGAGAAAGCTAAGGCTTTCTGCTCCCGTAAAGATTTATAGTCTCAGACATCCTATGCAGGGCTGCTATGAGTTGGAACCAACTCCACAGCACATGACTTGACAACAGCAACATGAAAGATTACATAGGAATCTTAGAGGAAAGTGAATTTATATAAAAGTATGTCACATGTAGAAACTGTTGAATTGGTACGTGTTTTGCTGCACAGCAACAACAAAATAAATAAATGAATATTTTAAAGGGGGCTAGATGAGGCTTTCTGCTTCTGTAAAGATTTACAGCCTTGGAAACCCTGTACAGGGTCGCTATGGGTTGGAACCAACCCGACGGCACATAACCAACCACCAGTGTGGCACTGTAGGATCAGCACTGAACTGCTAACCACAAGGTTGGAGGTTCAAACCCACCAAATGCTCCTTAAAAACCCTATACAGGGTCACTATGAGTCAGAACTGATTCAATGGCACTAAACAACTGCAACAACAAGACAACACTAGAGAGAAAAATGTGGAGCAGCACTTCACAGTCTCAAAACCAGTTCTGACTTGCTGGGCCCATTGAGACTGGAAAAATCCCTGCAACTATTTCTTTGAGATCATCTCTAAACCTTGACTCAACGCTATCCCCTGACGTCACCTTTAAGCGAAGTAGCAGGTTAACTCATAACATAAAGGATGCCACCCTGAAGTACTGGGCTCCTTCAAAACAGCTTTCCAGGAGTTTTTAATTCCATTGCCTCCCAAATGTTTGAAGGCCCCTCATAGATGAGACCAAACGGCCAGCAATTACTCTAAAGCATAGATGATAAACTTGGTGACGTGGCAGGTCATCGCTAACAAGATGGACTGACGCAGTGACAGCAACAATGGGCTCAAACGTAACAACAGTTGTGAGGATTGCACAGGACCAGGCAGTGTTTCGTTCTGTTATGCTCAGGGTCGCTATGAGTCAGAACCGACTCAAGGGCACTTAACAACAACAACAACAACAAATGGAAGGAAAGATTGAGGGGCAATGAGACTAAGGTATCCAGAATAGAGCAACTAAACTGGGGATGCGGTGTGAGAATGTGACCAATGTCACTTAACAACATCGGTAGATATCGTTGAATAGGAATCTGTTTTAGTGTGTATACTTTTACCAAAAATACAATTAAAATTTTTTTTCTGACAAAGTACCTCTTCTCAGGCAGCTAACAGCCAGAGGGAATCAGAGGGTACAGATACGTAAACAACTAACTCTTAGAAGACAGTAGAATCCGAACTAATGAAGGGAGACTCACTGTGGGAAACAAACACAAATGTAGAACTGGTTCATTCTGCCTGGGCTGTCAGGAAATGTGGCTTTGTTCTGAGGGCTACAGTCATTGAACTAGTCCTTCAACTGAAGGTCTTTATTTGTTTTTAAGAAAAAAGAAAGAGATTTGTGTACCAAGGCTTGCTGCTTTACATCCAAATGCCAGAGCCAGGGCTAAGAAGGACATTTCAAGGTTCTCCATCCAGGATGCATGTACAAATCACCTGAGGAGCTTTGGAAGCAACACCTGAGCCAGACCCCCCAAAGCTCCAGGGGCTAATTGGCCTGGGTGGTACTCAGGAAGCCACAGTCTTTAAAGAGTTGTTCAGATGATTGCAACATGCAGTCAGGCTGCGTTCTCTTCATTCTTGGAGAGAAGCGAAGTTAGACTACTAAGCCAGTGGTCCCCAAAGGCAAGTCACCAGGCCGGCATCACCTGGGGACTCGTTAGAAATGAAAAATCTCGTGATCCATCCCCGGCCTACAGAATCAGAAATGCTGGTGGTGGAGCCCAGGAACTTGTGTTTCAACAACACTCCCAGTTGCTCAAGTCTGAGAGCCACCGAACTAAACAGAGAATGGTAACAGTGAGAAAGATGTCCAACTATGACAGGCATACGTGTGTCCTGACAGCTTTCTCTAATCCTGCCAAAAAAACCTGCCAGTTCTTGATCACTTGCTGTATACTTGGTCTACACATTTAGCCCCGTTAGTAAAACTCTTTCAAAACCAAGACCACTGCTGTTGAGTTGATTGTGATGCACAGTAATCTTTTCCGACTCTTTCTGGTGGGTGTTACTAACACCCCATTATTTAGATGAAAACTTTGAGACTCAAAACAGCTTAGAAGCTTGCCCATAGCCGCACAGCTACCAGACGACTTGGTCCCAGAGCTGAAACCAGACCTCTGACGTCACATCGGTGATGATTCCCTTTTGCTCTGGCACCAGCTATGGTATGTTTGATAAATACTGTGCAGGTGTGGGTACAGGTGAGTGGAGGCTGGGAAGCCCCTTGTGTAGAAGGGTTGAAAGTCTCCCATTTCAGGGGCCAGTTGTGCCTGGAGTTCCCTCATGATTTCCTGAGAACAGGCTACTGGTCTAGAACAGTTAACCCCTCCTCGCTGTTTGGACCCTAGGACCCCACCCGTTCCCTAGGGGCAGTTTGCCTGAGTTTGGGGGTAATGCCTCAGTAGAAAGAAACAAGAAATAAACCACCCCTTTAACAGCCCAGCCCTCTCAGCCTCTACCCTCTTTGGTTTTGGTCCTATAGGATCACAGGCTCAGAGGGTCCTTTCCCACTGATGAGGAATCTGCAGACTTTTATCCAAAAATGTTCTCCTGGAGATGGAGAGACAAGACCTCAGAAGGTGACATGCAGAGGTGGCCTGCCCCAGTGTTTGTTGGCAGCCTGCCATCGGCTATGGCCGAGCTGGAGGGCCAGGGAGTGGGACAGAAATCAGGTGAACGGGAGGAATGTATGGACAACCAGCTGGGACAGTCCTGCAGGCACATCACATCAACAACCCCTCCCAGCTCCTAATTCCAGAGCTCAGCCCACAGGCCTCCTACCAGACTGCTCCTGGATGGGGCTGGGAGATGAAGGTAGAGTGAGTCACAGGTTCCTAGAAAACCAAAGTCTAGACACAGACTCCCAAAGGGCAGAGGCTGGGCTCAACTACCTTCCCCAGGAGCCTCATCCAGAGAGGGCTATGCCAGGCACACGAGCTGCCACTCGAAGAGCTGAAGAGCATCAGCAGGTACCTCTGCATGTGGGGGACCTGCCTTCTAACTGTGCCTCAGCTCAGCCCTGTGCTTCCAGGTGGCCAGAATCAGGCTCAAGAGACCAAGGTCCTGGAACGTTTTTTAATGTGATGTGTCTCAAATAATAATGTGCCCACGAGACACCCAAGTTCTCGGTAATATGCAGATTCTGGCTCAGCAGGTATGGATGGGGCGAAAGTATGCATTTCTAGGAAGTTCCCATCCTATGCTTTGAGCATAGAGGAGTCTCCAACTTGGTCCTCTGCAGCCCCAGAGTGTGCTTTGGTTTGGAGGGGAGAAGCATGGGTGAGTGGAAGGATGTGAGCTTGGGTATCAGGCAAACACCATTTAACAGGTCTGAACCTTAGTTTCCTCAACTGTAAAATAAGAGTGACTGCCTACTAATGTGTCCACATAAATAACACATCCATTTATATAAAGTACAGAGTGCACTTAGAAAAATAACATGCAATTCTTCACCAGAGCTTCTGAGGAACCAAATGTGTTAAAGATGATAAAGTTTCAATTACTACCTTTGCCCCATCAGAACACTGAACGTCATAAAACAGGAACATTTAACGTAAATAGAGTAACAGGAACTGGATTGGTCTTCCTGCCTGAAGCAACCAAAAAAAGTAATAAAATACAAGTGGCATGGTTTTTAATACCACTAAAATCAAGCAATGACAGACCCATAACCCCTGAGACATCACTTTGGTGATGTCGTGCTAGTCACTGGAAAAGACAGCTGTGAACAAGAGAAACAAGTCAGAATACCTCAAACAACTGACCCAAATACAGAGTCAGAAAGCATAGTATCAGAAATTATATCAGAACTATTTGATAAGGGATTTAAAAGAATGATATGTAGGTACCATCAACAGATTAAAAGAAAGATTGAGGAAAACAAGGAGAACACAGAAAAAAATTAGAAGAATTCAGAAAAATACTATAAAAACAGACAAAATAAATGAAAAATTGGAAACCATACAAAAGCAGTCATTAAAAAGCCAGGAGACTAATACTAAATACTAATACTAATACTAAGGACATCAGAAATAGATAATACAGTAAAAGGGCAAAGAAGTAGAATTGAATCAATGGGAGGCCAAATGATGAGCTTGAAGACAAACCTCTCAATATTCATCTGCAAGAAGAACAATCTGAAAAATAATTTAAAAAACCAAAGAAAGTATTATGTTGGGCACTATCAACAGAAATAATTTATGTGTGGCTGGATTTCCAGAATTGGAAAGACAAGAAAAAAGAGAAAATTGTCTAAGAGTTGTTGGAAGAAAATTTTCCTAACATCATGAAAGACAAGAAGATAGTCATTCAAGAAGTTAAATGAACTCTGAACAGGATAGACAACCCACCCAGAAAAAAAAAAAAAAAAAAAATCACCAAGACATATTATAATCAAACTTTTTAAAACCAAAGACAAGGAAAGAATCCTGAGAGCAGCTTGGGAAAAAAACTAAAAGTTACTTACAAAGGAATGTAGCTAAGACTAACCTCTGATTTTTTATCAGAAACCATGCAGGCAAGAAGACAATGGGATGACATATATAAAACTCTGAAAGAAAAAGAAAAAATCCAAAACAGGAATCATATACCTAGAAAAACCATCCATCAACTATGATAGTGAAATTAGGACATTTCCAGATAAACAAAAATTAACAGAATTTGCAAAAACCAGGCCAACTTTGTAAAAAAAAATACTAAAAGGAGTTCTTTGGACAGAAAACCAGTAACAGCAGACAACAACCAAAGACTAATATAAATGACAATATCAATAGAATTCAACCCAGATATGTTGTTGGTGGTAAGTGCCATCAAGTCAGTTCCAACTCATAGCAACCCTGTGTAGGGTTTCCAAGGAGCAACTGGTGGGTTTGAACTGCCAACTTTGTGGTTCACAGTTCAGTGCCGATCCTACAGATATAGAAGTATTCAAAGTAAAACAAACTTATAAGACTGAAAACAGAGAACCAGGGATACTAGTTTACAACAAGAACAAAAACACCATGAAGTAAAAAAGAGGAAATAATGTAGTTTCAGAATTTCAAAATGAAGAAGTCAAATAGATTCAAGAAAAAAATTAACTTAACTATAACCCTAAAATTAGACCAAGACTTACTCCTAGCCCTAGCCCAACCCCTACCCTTAACACTGACCCTAGTCCTACTCCTACCCCTAACCCTAAATGAAGTCCTAGACCTAGTCATAGTCTTAACCTTAACTCCTTATTCCTATCCACCCTGCCCAAGAAAAAAATAAAAATACACTTGTGGTTAGTGCTACGAAGACGTTCAGGTAAAGCGGGTAACAACATCCAGTTAGGAAGGCTCAGGAAATCTCCCTTGAGGAAATGTGGTTGGAGCTGGGGCCTTAAAGAAGGGTGGAGTGGATCAAGCTAAGTAGGAAGAAAGTATCCAGATCATACACTGCCTGTGTGAAGACCCCAAAGCAGGAAGGAGGTTGGCTGAGGAAGCAAGGGGGAGCAGCACCAACTGATGAGGAGGGAGATGAGGGACAGGCCCTTATAGGCCAGGTGAAGAGTTTAGCCTGTATCCTAAGAACTGGAGTAACCATTAACAAATGTAAGCATAGACTAATTCTAATGCCATTTTGAAGCGATCAGTGTGGACTTTGTGGAGGCTGGATTCGATGGGGGTCAGAGTGGAAAGAGGTGGTCAAGTTCAGAAGCTGCCTCCAGGTGGGAAATGAGGAGACTCAGGTGGGGTGGAGGGGGAAAGATGGAGAAAAGTAGACAGTTCTATCGGCCTTCATGTTAACTCAGGCAGGATGTAGGGCTAGAAGAAGGGGGGGCCCTGGGATTAGGGGTAGGGTCTTAGCCAGGTGGAAAGGGGCCTGAGAGGGCACTCACTCCCCTAACTCATCACCCTTCCTGGACTTTCCCTCTCAGCTGACCAGCTTGTGCCAGCAGACATGAAGCTCTGAGGTCAGGCCCAGTTGAGTAACCAGTTGTTCATTTTGCCCAGGCAAGAGGATTCCCAGGATTTGGAACTTAACGTTGTGGGTCAATCTTGGCCCAACAGCCATGTCTCTCTAGTTGCAGGGAGGTTAGCAGCTTGGAGAGGTAGCTTGGAATGTATAAGATCCAATGTCCTGAGTATGACTGCATGCACATTTCCCAGTGACGGGTCAACATGGACACTCATTGAACATCTGGAAGCCCCATCTCCACCATGCCCAGAGTCACCATTTACAGAGTTTTTGTGACTGTTGTCTCTCTGGGCCCCACAACAACCTCATACAGTGACTGGAACAAGTATGAGAGATGTACTATAGATGAGGGAAAGAGGGATGGGAGGGAGAGAGCTGTTAGATCATTGGCCTGTGTGCTCTCAGCTAGGAGGGAGGCAAGCAGGGCATCTGAGCCTCAGTCTTGATTCCATGTCCTTACAGCCTTCCATTCTGGGATTGGTGTGGAACCAGGCATAGCCCCAGATGGGAGTTTTGGTGGAGACCTAGAATCTGGCCTTGGGTTCCAACCTCAGGGGCAAAGAATGTGGTTCACAAAGGTCCATGCTACAGGACAGCCTGAGCTTAGTGCTCTGACAAGAGAAGACATGGGGCCCTGATGTCTCAAAGAAGAAGGAGCCATTGAAGATGGATCCCAATGGATCAATCCAACCCCCGTAAGTCTCTTCACCTATGAAGTGAGGTGAACGGGTTGGATCACAGGTTCTTTAACCCAGCTGAGTATCAGAATCACAGGGCAGCTTGGTGACAATACAGAGTCCAGTGCCACCTCAAATTTCCTGGGTCAAACTCTCCAAGGAATGGTGATCCAGGTCTGCAAAACCTCTCCAAGCTGATTTCTGTGGCTCCCTGTACAGCTGTGAGAATGCTTCAAAAGATACTGGAGTTTGAAGGAGGCTTCCTGCAGAGCCTCTGCAATAAATAAGACTATAGGTGGAAGCCTGAACCACATCTAGATCTTCAGAGATGGGAAATTTCCACTTGAAAGGATTAGCGGACCAGCCTGGAGCAGCTAGAAGAACAGAAGATACTTCTTGAAAGAAAGACCTACAGGAAAAATACAAAACAACAGAGACAGACTGACTGTTACTACAAGAACAAGCAAGTTGCTTGCCCTGGAAACATCAAGGCAAGTGGTTGGGTCCCCTCAGTGCAAACCCCCTTCCAAGACTAAGATTCAATACATGCTCTGATTGGTGCCTACACTCGTCACCGATAAGGGGAAGTGAGGGAAAAACGGCAATGAAGCTGCGAGCTAAGCCCTACAATGTTCAATAGACTTCTATGAACCCGGGTGAAGACCTAGTTGGCCAGCAACCCGGGTGAAGACCTGGTTAGCCGGGTGAAGACCTAGGGACTCTTGGGCCCAGAGTCAATGACATAGCCACAGAGGACTAGAGTGTGGAGAGTGAAGCATCCAGCGGATAAGAAGAGAGGGCATCTGCACAAGAACACCCACACTTGCAGATAATACCCACTTGACCTGGCTTCAATGACTGGTTGATCAGAGCTTAACCAGAAGAAGAAAGAAGAGGGAAAAAAGTATAATCTGATACAATTTGAAGAACTTGACCTATACCTATGGATGCAGTAGCTCAAAAGAGGGAACAAATCCTTACAGCAAGGATCATTCCCACCCCCTCCATACACAGAGTAGACAGGGATGGGCAACTTGGACATTGGCTACCCAAAATGGGGGGCTACAAAGGCAAGAAGTGACTGGCTTACAAGTTTAAGAGGGAAGCAAGATTCATAGGGCATGGAGGAAGGTTGAATCTCCACTGAGTAGTATACAATGTGTCTTAGGCAGGGTTGATGAAATGAAATCCGGATGGATCGCTTGTGATACAATAGTGAATAATTGTTATCTGGACTGCTTGTGAGGGTTGGGATTGTAAAGGTAGATGCTTTTTAGCAAGGAAGGGAGTGATTAACTGTTCAGCCTAAGATCGGAGGTCCCTGAGACCATCAAGGGAGAAGAGAGGAGAGTGGGACCCTACCCAGAGAAGCAGTGATGCCTGAGATGGAGGCAGAGACAACGATGTGGAGAGATGGAAGTGTTGGGGACTTTAGACACAGAGAGGGAGAGGGGCTGTATGCTGATGATCAGGGGGCAGGCTTGCAGGGTACACCCTATGGTTGGTTGATTATACATGGAAGGGATTGTAACCATAGCAATGAAACGATATACTATAGGATGAATGTAAAACTAATGTTCTCCCATATAAACTATCACATAATTCACAATAAAATTTAAAAAAAAGATACTGGGGCTTCCGTGAGCAGATCCTTAGGAGACAGAAAAGAGGCATCATCTAAATTAAACCTTACAATCACTTTACATGATGGGTAATGTTAACATACCCATTTCACATGATAGTAAACTGACCCAGATTTACAGCAACGAGTTCATGGCCCATTTTGTTTTTGTGGTTGTTGTTAAGTGCTGTCGAGTTGGTTCTGATTCATAGCGACCCTGTACAGGGTTTCCAAGGAGCAAGTGGTGGGTTTGAACTGCCGACCTTGTGGTTAGCAGTCCTGTGCTGAATTCCATACTGATCTCACATTATCTCAGACCTATGCTTCTAGATGATGCTAACCTAGAGGTCAGCAAACTTTTCTATAAAGGGCCAAGTCATAAATATGTTAGGCTTTGCGGTCCACACATTATGCTTTGCTGTGACTTAACTCTCCTATTGTAGTATAGAAGCAGCCATATACAATAGGTAGCATAGTGGGTTATGAGCTGGGCTGCTAATAGTAAGGTCAGCAGTTCAAATCCACTAGTGGTTCTGCAGGAGAAAGATGAGGCTTTCTGCTTCTATAAAGATTTACAACCTCAGATACCCTATGTTGTTGTTAAGTGCTATTGAATCAGTTCCATCTCACAGTGACCCGGTATAGGGTTTCAGGGTCACTATGAGTTGGAACCAACTCAATGACACACAACCACAACCACAAATGAGAGTGGCTGAGTTCTAATAAAACTTGATTTATACATACCAAATTTGAATTTTATATAATTTCACATGTCACAAAATACCCTTCTCATCTTTTTTCAACCATTTAAAGAGGTAAAAAGTACTGCTCTTAGCTCATGGGTCCAACAAAGGTAGGCATCAGTCTAGTCTCAACTCTCGGGCCGCAGCTTGCCCACCTCTGCACTAACCCACCCACTAAGAGACTGAAAGCAAAAACGCACCAGCAATGTGCGGAGCGTCTGGGTCTTGTTGGCAGTGATGGTCTGCGATTCATCTACTTTACTCCATGCTTGCTCTATTTTGCTTGGTCTTGGGACCATCCAGGCCTGACCTCTTTCATTTCCAGATCTGCACTCACCCCCTAGGCCTGAAGACTATCTACTCTCCTTCACAAAAGCCAGTGCCCTGCTGTGAGATCAAACAAGGTGGGTGTTGGGAGCTGCCAGCAAGTTGGCCCTCATACACAACAGAACACAACACTGCTAGTCCTCGGCCAGACTCATGATCGGCTCCAGATCAGAACATACTGATCCACAGGGTATTCAGAAGTAGATCACCAGGCCTTTCTTCCTGGTCTGTGTTGGTCTTGAAACTCTGCTCAAACCTGTTCAGCATCCTAGCAACACTCAAACCTCCACTGCTGGCTGGCGGCTACACATGAGGTTCTTGAGAACTGAACCCGGATCTCTGGCACAGAAGACAAGGATTCTGCCACTGATCCGCCAATGCTTCATGTGACCCAGTAAAGGCACGATGTATCTATTTTCACAGCCAGCGTACAACCCACAGCCTCATGTGAGAAGTCACACCCCATGGCTGGGTAAGCCTGTAGTCAGAAATGAATAGTTTAGAAGTCACATTTGTTTGGGACTTTTCACAAGCAACCTCCTCTACATTTTATCCTGAAGTTTCTTATGTGATACTAAACTCTATCGATGGATTGTTTTAGCAACCAACCAGTGGTGTACTTGTACTCTCTATCTCCTGGGGTCAAGTTCAAAGAGAACTCTAACGTGATTCAGAAAACATATGCACATAGTAGAATTATGGTCAAACTTCTTCGCTCATATTTCGGACATATTGTCAGGAGGAACCAGTCACTGGAGAAGGATATCATGTTTGGTAAGGTGGAGGGTCAGAGAAAAAGAGGAAGACCCCCAATGAGATGGATTGGCCAAGTGGCAGCATTGATGGACTCAAGCGTGGCAACAGTAGTGAGGTTGGCCCAGGATCGGGCAGTGTTTTGTTCTGCTGTGCATAATAAGGTTGCTATGAGGCAGTACTGACTCAATGGCACCTAACAACAACAGTGCTAGCTACTCTTTATGATGTCAGTATTGGGGGCAGGGAACTATAGCTGTTCCTTTGTGCACCATTTATTTTCTAAGAAATTAACTCATCAGTCTCCTTGGTAGAAGAAAGCACTTTCTTGGGACATTTGAAATTCAAAGTGAAGCACTTTCAGGGCTCCATCAGTGACAGAGAACGGGGAGGTGGGTGAGGAAGAGCAGGTGACTGACAAGAGCTGAGGAATACACAAGGCACAAAGACAAGAGAACCAAAAAGGTTGAGGGAATTCTGCCCACCATGGGACCTGGAGTAGTGGGCTGGAACTGTCCCATGCAGGGAGTAATGGAAACACAGAGAGCTTTTGTCTTTTAACAAAGTACTCAAGCAGTTATCTCAGTATATCCACTGCGTAGGGAGACTGTGCAGGCTGGTGGGCCACCAAGGCAGTTAGAAGAAAATAAATTCTCTAACAGTTTTTTGTCACCTGCTGCTTCCTGGCCCTGCTCTGACCCATTTGCCACCAGTGGCAAAAGATGTTCGGAGACCCAAACCCTTGCTCCTGCCACTTCAGAAATTCAGGGTGCAGAGGCCCAAAGAGAGACCTTGGGTCAGTAGATTCAAGTCCTACACCTTTTCCTAAAGTTCATCCCTTGTAATCCTCATCATCACCCTACAAGAAGGGCTTACCCCTATCCCGCCTTTTACAGATAAAATCTCAGTTTACAGGTAAGAAAACTGAGGATCAGAAAGGGTGCCGGGGCTCTGACTGGTGATCATGCTCGTCACCAATAAGGGGAAGTGAGGGAAAAACAGCAAAGAAGCTGCGAACTAAGTCCTACCACGTTCAATAGACTCTTGTGAAACTGGGTGGCGACCTGGTTGGCCAGCAGTGTGGCAGGACCTGGGGACTCTTGGGCCCAGAGTCAGTGGCATAGCCACAGAGGACTACAGTAGAGAGTGGAGCGTCCAGCGGATAAGAAGAGAGGGCATATGCACAAGAATGCCCACACTTGCAGATAATACCCACTTGACCTGGCTTCAATGTCTGGATGATCAGAGTTCAACTAGAAGAAGAAAGAAGAGGAGGAAAAAGAGTAATCTGATACAATTTGATGGACTTGACCTACACCTATGGATGCACCTATGGATGCACTAGCTCAAAAGATCTTTACAGCAAGGATCATTCCCACCCCCTCGATACACAAGGTAGATAAAGATGGGCAATGTGGACATTGGCTACCCAAAATGGGGGGTTACAAAGGCAAGAAGTGACTGGAGCCTAGATCCAGGGGGTGCAGAGAAAGGCAGAATCTCCACTGAGTAGTATCCAATCTGTCTAGGTGGGGCTGGTGAAAGGAGATGTGGTTAGGACTCTATGGTACAATAGTGAATAATTGTTATCAGGACTGACTGTGAGGGTTGGAAATGTAAAGGTAGACATCTTGTAGAAAAAAGAGGGGATTGGTTGACTTTGTAGTCTAGGAGCGGAGGTCCCTAGGACCATCAAGGGAGAAGAGCTGAGTGCAGGACCCTACCCAGAGAAACAGTGATGCCAGAGATGGAGGCAGAGACGATGACGTGGAGAGATGGAGCGGCTGGGGACTTTAGACCCGGAGAAGGAGAGGGGCTGTGTGCTGACAACCGGGGGTCAGGCTTGCAACTAACCCTTTGGTTGGTTGATGATGCATAGACAGGATTGTAACCATGGCAAAGAAACAATACACAATAGGATGAATGTAAAGCTAATGTTCTCAAGCTGTAAACTATCACATAATTCACAATAAAACATTAAAAAAAAAAAAAAGAATAAAATTTGGACTTAAGAATAAATATATATATGTAAAAAAAAAAAGAAAGGGTGCCGAGGCAGACCAAGGCTGGAGCGCAGGTCCGCTGACTGTATCCAGCTCCTTCAGTGTCCTGAAATAATCTCGTGCCTCAGTTCTCCATTCAAGCCCATGAAACCTTTGAGGGTAAGTCAAGACTTGCTGCTATTGCTGTTAGCTCTGACTCAGTGACTGTATACACAACAGAGGTCCTGGGACACCCTCACAATTGTTGGTCTGCTTGAGCCCACTGTTGCTGTTACTGACTGTATCCATCCATCTCATTGGGGGTCTTCCTCTCCTCCTCCAACCCTCAACTTTACCAACCATGGTGTTGTTTTCCAGGGACATGTACAAAGTATGTGAGAGGAAGTCTTCAAGACATATTTGTTTGTTTGTTTTTGGCAGTGCCAAGTTACTTTCAATAGTCTCCGCTAACACCATAATTCAAATGGATCAATTCTTCTCCAGTTTTCCTTATGCATGAGTTCATTGAAAATACCATGGATTGGGTCATGCCCACCTTAGTTCCCAAAGGGATAGCTTTGCTCCTTAACGCATTAAAGAATTCTTTAACAGTACAATACATTTTTTAATTTCTTGGCTGTTACTTGGATGTCCAAGTAAAATGATATCCTTGACAACTTCAATCTTTTTTCCATAGATCATGATGCTGTTTATTGGTCCAGTTGGAAGGATTTTTGTTTTCTTTACATTGAGTTGTAAACCATACTAAGGCTGTCTTCTTTGATCTTCATCAGTAAGTGCTTACCAGCAAGCAAAGTTGCATCATCTGCATTTCACAGGTTGTTAATGAGACTTCCTTCAATCCTGATGCCACATCCTTCAAACAGTCCAGTTTCTCAAATGATCTGCTCAGTATTCAGAGTGAATATGTATGGTAAAAGGATACAACCCCTGGTTCTCACCTTTCCTGATTTTAAGCCATTCAGCGTCCCCTTGTTCTGTTCTAATGACTGCCTCTTGGACTAGGTACAGGTTCTACATGAGCACAGTTAAATGTTCTGGAATTCCCATTCTTCACAATGTTATCCATAGTTTGTTATGATCCATACAGCCTAAAGGCTTTGCATGGTCAATAAAACACAAGAAAACAACTTTCTGGTATTATCTGCTTTCAGCTAAGATCCATCTGAAGTCAGTAATGATATCCTTCACTCCAGTCCTCTTCTGAATCTTGCTTGAATTTCTAGCAGCTCCCTGTCCATGTACTGCTACAACCATTCTTTAACTATCTTCAACAAAATTTTATTTCCATGTGATGTTCAATAACTTTCACACTCCACTGGGTCACCTTTCTTTGAAACAGGCAGAAATATAGATCACTTCCAGTCGGTTGGCAAGGTAGCTGTCTTCCAAATTTTTTGGCACAGACTAGTCAATGTTTCCAGCATTGCATCAGTTTGTTGAAACATGTGCATTTGTGTTCTGTCAATTCTTGGAGCCTTGTTTTCCACTGCTTTCAGTACAGCTCGGACTTCTTTCTTAGTACCATCAGTTCTTGATCATATTTATGCAACCTCTTGAAATGGTTGAAAGTTGACCAATTCTTTTTGGTACAGTGACTCTGTGTATTGTTCTACTTTCTTTTGAAACTTCCTGAATTGTTCAATATTTTTGTCCATAGAATCCCTCCATATTTTAAATCAAGGATTGAACTTGTTTTCTTTAGTTCTTTCAATCTGAGAACTGCTGAGCGTGTTCTTCCCTTTGGCTTTCTAATCCCAAGTCTTTGCACATTTCATTATAATATTTAACTGTCTTCTCGAGCTAGCCTGGGATATTTTCTGTTAGGTTCTTTTATTTCTTCATTTCTTCCACTCACTTTAGCATGTTCTATTCTTGAGATGATTTCTAAATTCAACTGCAATATACTCAAGATGGAGTCTTGGTCTTACACTATAGGATAAGCATCGGACTGTTAACCACGAGATCGGCAGTTCAAACCCATCAGCTGCTCCTTGGAAATCTTATACAAGTTGCAATGAGTCAGAACTGACTTGATGGCATGTAGCAACAACAATATACTCAAGATCATGTTTTGGCTCTCATAGACTTGTCTTAATTTTCTTCTCCTTCAATCTGAACTTGAATATGAGCAATTTACTATTTCACAGTCGGCCCTTGGCCTTGTTTTGGCTAATGATATTGCGCTTCTCCAGTCTTTCTTCCCACAGATGTAGTCAATTTGATTCCTGTGTATGCCATTTGGCAAGGTCCCTGTGTACAGTTTATGTTGTTGGAAAAAAGTATTTGCAATGAATAAGTTGTTGGTCTTGCAAAATTCTATCTTCTAATCTCCAGCATCATTTCTATCACCAAGGCCATATTTCCAACTACTAATCTCTACTTTTTATTTCCACCTTTCACATACTAATCATCAGTAATTATTAATGCATCTTGATTATGTATCTGATCAATTTCAGACTGAAGAAATTGGTAGAATTCTTCAATTTCTTTATGATTGGCTTTGGTGGTTGGTGTATAAATTTCAATAATAGTGGGAGTAAAGGATCTTCCTTGTAGGTGTATAGATATTATCCTATGTATTTCAAGATAGAGCAATAAATTTCAAAGGGCAGCTCAAGAAGACTAACTCAAGTACTATAATGAAATGTGCAAAGACCTTGAGTTAGAAAATCAAAGGGAAGAACACACTCAGCATTTCTCAAGCTTAAAGAACTGGAGGGAAAAAATTAAGCCTTGACTTGTGATATTAAAGGATTCTATGGGCAAAACATTAAATGATGCAGAAAGCATCAAAAGAACATAGAATGAATACACAGAGTCACTGTACCAAAAAGAAATGGTCAATGTTCAACCATTTCAAGAAGTAGCATACGATTGAGAACCAATGATACTGAAGGAAGAAGTTCAAACTAGCTGCACTGAAACCACTGGAGAAAATCAAAGCTCCAGGAATTGATGGAATACAAATTGAAATGTTTCAACAAACTGATGCAACACTGGAGGCACTCACTCACCTATGCCAAGAAATTTGGAAGACAGCTACCTGGCCAACTGATTGGAAGAGATCCATTATGTGTGCCCATTCCAAAGAGAGGCGATTCAATAGAATGTGGAAATCCTCAAACAATATTATTAATATCACGTACAAGTAAAGTTTTGCAGAAGATAATATAAAAATTATTGCAACAATACATCGGCAGGGAACTGCCAGAAATTCAAGTCAAATTTAGAAGAGGGCATGAAACTAGGGATATCATTGCTGACATCAGATGGATCTTGACTGAAAATAGAGAATATCAGACAGATATTTATTTGTGCTTTATTGACTATGCAAAGACTTTCGACTGTTTGTCATGATCCACAGTTCATTTTGACCAGGGCACCAAGGAAAATTTGCTAAAGGATGAGGAGGCTGTGGCAGGGGGAGGGTGTTCCTGGTTGAGGCAACGGCAGGTAACTAGTGTGGAGGGGCACATGATGTGTCCCATGGGAAAGGAATGGTGGGTTGTTTCATGTGCCCTACTTTGTACATTAGAGTCCTGGTATGGTACTGTGGGTTCATGCATCAGACTGCAAAGTCGTTTGAACTACAAGGTCGGTGGTTCAAGCTCACCAGCTGCTGCTCCTTGGAAACCCTATACAGGGTCACTATGGGTCAGAATCGAATCAACGGCACTTAACAACAACAACAAACTTTGTACATTGTAGCCATTGCTCTCATTGACTCTCAGTTATCCCAACTGTGGCCAATGGAAGTTTCTTCACATTGCCCCTGATTAGTCAATGACTGTAATCTTTCAGAAGAAGGTCTCCAAGACTTTCTTCCAAGGTACCCTCTGGGTGGATTTGAACTGCCAACCTTTCAGTAAGTAGCTTTGCTCTTTAACCATCTGCACCACCCAAAGGCTTCATTCCTCCCAGCAGGAAATGGTTTTCCAAACCACAGTCTATGTGTGGTATGAGTTCTCTGTATTGATGGTTGTTTGTGTTTCCAAACCACAGTCTTAGTTCTTGACATTGATGGTTGTTCCTAGGCCTTTTCAATGAATAAATCTCAGAACTAGTTCTTTCCTTTACATAACTTTAAAAAAGGTAAACCACATCATGAACACTCCATGGAATTTATTAAACTTGTGTCTTACACCTATATCACCTCTCTCCATGCCAAGGATCTAAAAATGATAGAATCAGAAAATTAAAAAATCATCTGCTATACTTATCCCACGAGACACTCAAGTAAATCATGTAACTTGGACTAGGTCACATGGGCATTGAGGCAGGGTGGCAGGACGAGAGTCAACTGTCCGGTTTCAGAACCTGACTCTTAGTAAGTATACTAAGCTATGTTTCATGACCAGCTTCTGCTATCTGAAAGATTCCACCATGAATCCATAGGGGCTAGCCGGAGAGTCAACCACTGCAAACCACAGAGAGACCACTTCAAACCAGGGTCTCTCTTCTTTAACAAACCTCTCATCTGGACTTCCTTCCATGCTCTTTTCTCTCTACAGAATGGGTTCATCCAAGATGCTCCTTGGCCTTCAGGCAAAGTCTACCAGAACTACCACATGGGTTTCCCAGACATGCTCATACAGGTTGCTTCTCACACAGATCCCAATGGGACTCTAGGTACTTGTACATGCTCCTTCCCTCTTGTCCCATTAGCACTTTTTTTTAGTTCAAGGCCAGAGTCAACCATCTCTAGTAAGTCTTGTCCCACATGTCTATTAGTTGTCATACTATGGTGGCTTGTGTATTGCTGTAAAGTTGGAAGCTATGCTACTGGTGTTTCAAATACCAGCAGGGTCAGCCAAGGTGAACAGGTTTCAGCAAAATTCCAATCTTAGAACAGACTAAGAGAATAGGCAGTCCACCTCTGAGGGATTTGTCACTGAAAACCTTATGAATAGCAGTGGAACATTGTTTCATATAGTGCTGGAAGATGAGCCCCTCAGGTTGGAAGGCACTCAAATAGAGTCAACCAAATGATGTGGATGGAGCAAAGCTTTTAGGACCTTCATTTGTTGGCAGGGCATGACACAAAATGAGAAGAAATGGCTGAAAACATCCATTCATAATCAGAATGTGGAATGTATGAAGTATGAATCTCGAAAAATTAGAAGTAAAAGATGAAATGGAAAACATAAGGATAGATATCCTAAGCATTGGTGTTAGGTGCTGCTGAGTTGGTTCTGATGCATTTGAACCTATACACAATAGAATGAAACTCTAGCTGGTCCTGAACCATCTGTACAATTGTTGTTATGTTTGAGCCTGCTGCTGCTGCCAGTGTGTCAACTCATCTCCTTGGGGGTCTTCCTCTATTTCATGCACCTTCCACTTTACCAAGCATGATGTCCTTCTCCAGGAACTGGTCCCTCCTAATAATATGTCCAAAGTATGAGAGATGTCTCAAGTATGAGAGATGAAGACTTGCCATGCTGGCTACTAAGGAGCATTCTGGTTGTACTTCTTGCAACATAGATTTATTTGTTCTTCTAGCAGTCTGTGATATTTGCAATATTCCTCTCCAGCACCATATGTAGATACATCAATTATTCTATAATCTTCCTTATGAACTGTCCAATTTTCACATGCATATGAGGCCATTGAAAATACTGTTTGGTGAGATACATCTGAGTCCTCAAACTGATCTTTGCTCTTTAGCACTTCAAAGCTTCAAAGAGGTCTTGTACAGCATATTTGCCTAACGTCATTTGATTTCTTGACTGCTACTTTCACGATGTTGATTGTGGATCCAAGCAAACTGAAGTCTTTGGCAAGTGCAATCTTTCTCCATGTATCATGATGTTATTTATTGGTCCAGTTGTGAGGATTTTTGTTTTCTTTACATTGAGGTTCAATCTATACTGAAGGCTGTAGTCTTTGACCTTCATCAGTAAATATTTTAAGTTCTCTTCACTCTCAGCAAGCAAGATTGTATCATCTGGGGAGAGCAAACAAGATGGCACATCAGGTAGAAGTGTAGTGAGGAGCTCTGTAAGCAACAACACAGAATACTGGACCAAGCAGGATCAGAGGATGGTCCCAGAACTCTGAACCACATATAAAGGAATAATTAGAAGGTTGTAAGGCTTATAGATAGGAGAATTTGTAGCAGAAGCAAGAAATTGATTGCTTTCTAATCCAAGATGCTCAGCTACTCCCGGAGCTGCCATCTTGGGTGAGACTGAGCAGGGGAAGGATCAGAGCAGCCACAGACATCTGACAGAACTGCAGAGCTAAAGGTGTGGACTCTCTCTCTCTTTTTTTTTTTTTGTATCTGTTCATTGGTCTCTCACTGGCTGCGCACCTCCATTCTGGTGACTAGAGGGGGGCCTGAGCGAGTGTACACCCACAGCCACCCCCAGAGGGTTCTGCTACACATGTGCACAGATCTTTCCAAAATTTAAAATGCCAGTTTCCACTTAAACCCAAACAGCAGTGCAAAATGGCCACAGCAGGCCCTGAACTGTTTATCACTAGGAAAAAGGCCTGAACGGGGACTGTGGAGCAGGACACACAGACTAAAAAGGAAATAGGCCAAAAATTAAATCCTGAGTTATGTCACAATGACCAACAGTGGCATCTTGAAATTTCTCAGGAAGAAGAGTAAAAAGGGAAGTACATCTCCTGATCACATCTACCTGGAGGCAATCAGAAAGCATTAAAAATACCAAAATACACACCCATCTGAGTATTAAGGCCACAGATAACTCCTGAAATATGCTCAAAAAACAGAAGCAGATGACCATATCAGCACATGTCCAGAAATGAGACAAAGTGACTGAGGCAAATGAGCTGGAAGTAGACCTACACTCCATACTGGAAGATGGGCAGGCTTTGGAAATGCCTGAGAAGGAATTCAGAAAAATGATTATAAAACGTATCAAAACACTATACAATGGAGTTGAGAAAAATAAGGAAGAAGTCAAGAAAGTGCTACAGGAACAATAAAATAAGATAGCTACAGTATTGGAAACAATTCAAAACCTACAGAGAGAGGTCAAAATGATTAATAATAGAATATCAGAAATGGACAGTATACTGAAAGGGCAAAGGAGTAGAATTAAGGAGATAGAAGCCAGAACTAGTGAGCTAGAAGATAAATCTCTCAACACTAGTAAGAAAGAAGAGCAAGCACACACAAAAAATATAAAAAAATCTGAAGTAGGCCTAAGATTCATATTGGACAACATGAAGAGGAATAACTTAAGAATTATTGGCATTTCGGAACAGGAAGAATCATACAAGTCCACAGAGGAGATAGTTGAAGAGCTTCTGGAAGAAAATTTCCCTAACATCCTGAAAAGTGAAAAGAAGAGCATTCAAGAAGCTCAACGAACCCCAGGAAGGATAGATGCTAAGAGAAAATCACCAAGACATATAATAATCAAGCTCTCTAAAATCAAAGATAAGGACAGGATCCTGAAAGCAGCTAGGGAAAAGAGAAGTGTAACGTACAAAGGCAAGCAAATCAGATTAAGCTTGGATCTCTCAACAGAAACCATGTCGGCAAGAAGGCAATGTTGTTGTTGTTCTTTGCCGTGGAGTCGGTTTCGACTCATAGCGACCCTGCACAGGGTTTCCGAGGCTGTTAATCTTTACGGGAGCAGAAAGCCTCATCTTTCTCCCGCGGAGCAGCTGGTAGTTTCGAACTGCTGACCTTGCGGTTCGCAGCCCGATTCGTAACCACTACGCTACCAGGCAATGGGGAGACATATATAAAACCTGAAAAAAAAACTTCCAACCAAGAATCCTCTACCCAGCAAAGCTGTCAATCAAATACAATGGTGTAATCAAAACACTCCATGATAAACAGAAACTAAGGGATTTTGCCAAAGCCAACCCTGCTATGAAAAACATCCTAAAGGGAGTTCTGTGGACTGAGAACCAACAAGAACACACAACAACCAGAGAACGATGTGCATGGCAGCATCAACCTGAACTCAGTCAACAAATGGAAGTCAAGAACAGAATAAAATGATAAGAACAGAGAATCTGGGAGGTCAGTCTATGATCAAAACAATTACATTGTGAAAGAATGTAAACACAGAAAACAGAGATCCAGGTGGTGGGAAGGTCAGGTAGATTACAGGATAAAATAGACTATCTTAAATGGAGGGAAGGATTAATGGAATATAAGGTAACCACAACAGTGGGGTTGGGGTGGGGGCTTTAGTTCAGGTGTTGGGGAGGGCAATACAAGAAGGGAGGAGGAGGTGGAAGAACAAGATAGATGGGGGAACACTGAGACAGGTTTGCATGTCCTAAGTAGGACAGAGGTAAATAGTGATGCATGCTTAACCTTGGAACAACAGGGCTCTATGATACAGGGATCTAGGCATAGTTTGAAGAAGAGAAATAATACTAAAATGTTTGACTGTCTTATGAATATTGGTTTCCTTGTCTGCTATTGTAAAATAGACACTTGAGTGGGATAGAAAGGAATGTTGGGAAACATGATTACAGAAAACCTGTCTTCAGCCTATAACTGACTGGAATACCTAAAAGGGGCTCTAGAACTTGTACAGTGAAATAGGTCTCTTGCAAAGCCTTTGCAGAGTATAGGACCTTAGGTGGAATCCTGAGTCTCATCCAGGATTGATGAGGTGGGGCATTCCCACTAGAAAGGACAAGCAGACCAGCCTGGAACAGCTAGAGCAATAGAAAACACATCCTTCAAAGAAAGGTCAGCAGGAAAAACACAAAACAATAATGTCAGCATGACTGGCTACTACAAGAATAAGCAAGCTGTTCACTGGGAACCCCTCAAAGCAAGCAATCAAGTTCCTTAAGGACAAGCTCACCTCTAAGACTGAAACTCAAAGGGAACACACGAACAGGCATGTAAGTTTGCTGGTGACCACATTGATCTGCTGGTGAGTAGAAGATGGAGAAAGGCAGCAATGAAGAAATGGGCTGAGTTCAACCACAGTCTATTGGCTCCCATTGAACTGGAGATGAGAGAGAGAAGAGGAAGGCCTGGTTGATCTAAAGTGTGGTGAGAACTGGGGACACTTGAGCCCATGGACAAGGACAAAACCACAGAGGGCTAGAGCTGAGAGTGAAACATCCAGCTGATATGAAGTGAGGAGAGATGCACAGAACACCAAAACTTGCACTCAGTACCCATCTGACCTAGCCTCGATGGCTTGATAGTCAGAACTCAACTAGAGAAATATTACAAAAAAAAAAAAAAAAAACAAATTTTAAAAAAAATTTATAAAGGAAACAAGGGTAAATTACAACAATTTGATGAACCTGACCTATACTCATGGAGGTAGTAACTCGAAATACGGACAGAGAATGAAGGAGTCTTCACATCAAGTATCAATGCTATCCCCTCTGTACACAGGTAGATAGGGAAGGGCAAATTAGACATTGGCTACCTAAAATGAGGGGCAATAAAGGCACGAAGTGACTGGCTTACAAGGTTTCAAGAGGGCGTTTAGTTTAAGAGTGTCAGGGGTGGGGTGGGGAGAAAGAGCCCACTGAATAGTTTTCATCTTGTTTAGATGGGTCTGGTGAAAAGAGATGGGGATAAGATTCATATGATTCAATAGTGAATAATTGTTATCATGACTAATTGTGACTGTCACAATTGTAAAGGTAGAAGTTTTGTAACAAAACAGGGGAGTGGTTAATCTTACAGACCAGAAATAGAGGACCCTAGGACCATCAAGGGAGAAGAGCACAAGCAGAATGCAGGACCTTATCAAGAGAAGCACCTACATCAGAGACAGAGGCAGAGATGGGGGCAAGGAGAAAGGGAGCAGCTGAGGACTCTAGATTCATGGGAAGAGAGGAACTAAGAGCTGGTGGCCAGGATGTGCCCTTTGGAGGTGTAAATAATCATATAAGCTTGAGTGTGGGTTTTTTTGTTTTGTTTTAAAAAAGCTAAAGTGAATAGAAATACTGTTAACTGATGGTACATGAAGGGGATTATAATCATTGTAATGAAATAAGGTGTATGATTTGTGGAATGTAAAACTGATGATTTGCCCTGTAAACTTTTACTCAATCCACACACACACAGACAAAAAAAAAAAAAGATTGTATCATCTCCATATTGAAGGTTGTTAATGAATCTTCCTCTGCTCCTGATGCCACATACTTTTCATATAATCCCACTTTTTGGATTAATTGCTCCACATATAGATTGCATATGTATGGTGAAAGGATACAACCCTGACATGTACATTTCCTGATTTTAAACCATTCAGTATCCCCTTGTTTTGTTTAAATGACTTAATCTATGTGTAGGTTCCTCATGAGTACAATTAAGTGTTCTGGAAAACCCATTCTTCACAATGTTATCCACAGCTTGATTTCTACAGGTTATTCTACCTATAATGTGTTATGACATTTATTTTATTCTATCATAAACTCTGGATGTTATTTGAATGCTGACCTCTCCCCCTACCCAATCCAACAGACGTAAGCTTCTTTGTAAAACAGGAAATCTCATTTACTTTGCTCTTCTCCATGCCTGGTTCAGTGTGGGCTACACAGTAGGTACCTAATCTGTGTTTGTCAATTAGCCAAACTGTTGTCAGATGTTTGGAACAGGAGAGCTCTTTCCTTAGAATTATTTAAACAGTACCTGCACTCATGCCAACCACAATGAATGCCAAGAACAGATGACCTTGGCATTGAGATGGAATCCACACAAGAAGGCATGGAGGAGCCAAACCCTAGCAGAGCACTATTTCCTTGGTCAGGAATAGCTGTAACTTCAGGGAACAGAAGTGGAGGAATATCTGTGGAGGGGTTTGTTTTTTTCTTAATGGCCCAGGGGATCTTCCAGAGAGTGCTCATCCAAAATGAATCTTCTCCCTACTGAAACCTTAGAGGACCAAGAGCCCTTTGTGTGACCCCAGGATGGTGTTTTCAGGGCACATTGGGAAGAATGGTACAAACTGCAGACCCAGCTTTGAGGGGATTTATGTACCAGCCAGGCAGATATGACTCTAGAACACCAGAAATGCAGGTAGTCCCCAACTTATAACGTATTAGGGTGGCACTGGCCTGTACCTACAAGTGTCCTTTTTGGGGTGCATCTTATTGTTCGTAATAAACACTATATACAAAGTCACATAACATTTTTACTGATATCATTCTTATGCCAACCCCAAAGACAAAAAGAAAAAGATTGTGTTTATAAAGATACTGATAATAAAAGGCAATGAAAAAAAAATTTTTTTTTTTTAAATATACTTGACTTAGTTGGAGTCATAGGACCAGAATCCTGTCATAAATTGGGAATTACCAGTATAGTCTCATTTCAATCAAGCTAGGGGAACCACAAGCCACTCCTCAGAAACTCTGTGCAGGATCACTGTAAGTCAGACCAACTCAGCCAAGGGGCCCTGGTGGGTTACACATTGGGTTGCTCATTGTAAAGTCAGCAGTTTGAGCCCACCAGGCGTCCAAGAGAGAAAGATGAGGCGTTCTGCCCCCATCACGATTTTTTTAAATGTTTTATTGTTAATTATGTGATAGTTTACATGGGGGAACACTTCCTTTACATTCATCCTATCGTATATCGTTTCACTGCCATGGTTACAATCCTCTCCATGCATCATCAACCAAAGGGTATACCCTGCAAGCCTGCCCCCTAGTCATCAGCACACCGCCCCTCTCCCTCTCTGAGTTGAGAGTCCCCAGCCGCTCCATCTCTCCACATCATCATCTCTGTGTCCATCTCAGGCATCACTGTTTCTCTGGGTAGGGTCCCACTCTGCGCTCTTCTCCCTTGATGGTCCCAGGGACCTGTGCTCCTAGACTGCAAAGTCAATCACTCCCCTCCTTTTGCTACAAAACATCTACCTTTACATTTCCAACCCTCACAGTTAGTCTTGATAACAATTATTCACTATTGTACCACAAGAGACCTATCCCCATCTCCGTTCATCAGCCCCACCCTGACAGATTGGATACTACTCATTGGAGATTCTACCTTCCTCCGCACCCTCTGGATCTAGGCTCCCTCTTGAAAACTTGTAAGCCAGTCACTTCTTGCCTTTGTAGCCCCCACTCCCCATTTGGGTAGCCAATGTCCAAGTTGCCCATCCCTGTCTATTCTGTATATGGAGGGGGTGGGGATGATCCTGGCTCTAAATATTTGTTCCCTCGTTTGAGCTACTGCACCCATAGGTGTAGGTCAAGTTCATCAAATTGTATCAGATTACTCTTTTTTTTCCTCTTCTTTCTTCTTCTAGTTGACCATCATGATTTAAGGCCTCATAAATCCTATACAGGGGCATCACAGGGGAACCACCACAGATGGAAGCATCAGGAAGGTCTCTGCTGGGGATATTCCCACTCTGAACCAGACCAGCCCAGTCATCCCATGCAAACTGCCACTTTGAGCAACTCAGCAAAGGGATCTGACCCCTTGCACTGCATGCACAGGTGTCTTATTACTACTAACAGTGTGGCTCCAGGTGCAGCTGACTCATTCCCCGCACCCCCTCCAATCAGAAGCACTCTGGAGCCTTCTGTCATAAAGGGTCCACTACCCTGCTTAGTGAGAGGCCGGTCTTAGTAGCATTCTAATGGGGAGGGATTTTAAATCATGTGCCACAAGGTGAAGCTTCATAAAAACTGCCTTGGGCACTAGTCAATGCTGTTCCCTAACCCTTCAATAGAGCCGAGGTGTGGCGCTGGACTGCTAACCACAAGTGGTTCAAACCCACCAGCCACTCCTTGGAAACCCTACACAGGATCACTATGAGTTGGGACCATCTTGACAGCAACAGTAGTCCTTCAATGGAGTCCTGCTCGGTGTTGTAGGATAGCACTGGACTGCTAACCACAAAGTCGGTGGTTCTAACCCACCAGCCACTCCTCGGAAACTCTTTACAGGGTTGCTATGAGTCGGAACTAACTCAACAACACTTAACAATAGTGCTCAGGTCTGGCCTTAGTTTGAAACCCTATTGAACAAAAAGAGCATCGAGTACCTATTGTAACTGAAGTATGTTGCTGGACAGATACTCATAGAAACGGTCTTCCTAAACACTCCACTCCCCCCAAAAAACATTTCTTGGTGAAGGAGAGATTCTGCTATCAAGAAAATAAGCTAGATTTTGTCGATTTAATTGTGTTCCACAAAAAGGTAAGTTCAAATCCTAACCCCTAGTACCTGAGAATGTGGCCTTATTTAGAATGAGGATTTTTACAGATATAATTCATTGAGATGCAATCATACTGGATTAGGATGGCATCCTTACTAAAGAAAGGACATTTGGGCAGCAAGACACAAACACACAGGGAGAAGACCAGGTGACCATGAAACCAGAACTTGGAGTGATGTATCTAGGAGCCAAGGAATCCCAAGGATTGCTGGAAACACCAAAAGCCAGGACAAGACAAGTAAGCCTTCGTGAAAGCATAGCCCTATTGGCATTTGATGACAGATTTCTGGCCTCAGAACTGTGAGAGAGTAAACTGATGTTATTTTAAGTCACCAAGTTTTGGTACTTTGTTACAGTAGCCCCCATAATGTACAGCAGTCTTTACAATGGTAAAATCATGATAAATTATTGTAAAATAACAAGTCATTTAAGTTTTTCCACAAATCAGACATTGTGTTAAGCATTTGATATGTACTACCTTACGTAATAAGGAGTTCTGGTAGCATAGTGGTTATGAATTGGGCTGCGAACCGCAAGGTCAGCAGTTCAAAACTACCAGCTGCTCTGCAGGAGAAAGATGAGGCTTTCTGCTCCTGTAAAGATTTACAGCCTTGGTAACCCTGTTCAGGGTCACTATGGGTTGGACCCGACTTAACGGCACTTAACAACAACAACCTTACGTAATGCTCCAACAACCTCGCCAATCCTTATTGGGAAGACAAGAAATTTAGATTGAGCAACAGAGAGATTGAGCAACTAGCCCAATAACTAGTCAAACAACTAGTAAATCAACAAAAAGCAATTACCCAGTTTGAAAATGAGCAAGGATTTGAATAAACACTTCTCCAAAGAAATAGATATACAAATGGCCAACAGGTGCATTAGAAAAAAAAAAAGGCTCAATGTCATCGTTGTTGTTGTTAGGTGCCATTGAGTTGACACAAACTCATAGCAACCCTATGTACAACAGAATGAAACACTACCCAGTCCTGGGCCAACCTCACAATTGTTGCTACGCCTGAGCCTATCACTACTGACTAAGGGTCAAGCGTGACCCAAGCCATGGTATTTTCAATACCTTATGTGCATGTAAAAATTGGACAGTGAATAAGGAAGACCATAGAAGAATCGATGCATTTGCGTTATGGTGTTGGAGGAGAATATTAAAAGGACCAGGGACTGCCAGACTAACAAACAACTCCATGTTGGAAGTAGCCAGGATGACGAGACTTCGTCACTCATACTTCAGATATATTATAACGAGAGATCAGTCCCTGGAGAAGGACATCATGCCTGGTAAAATGGAGGGTCAGTGAAAAAAAGGAAAACCCCCAACGAGATGGATTGACACCGTAGTAGCACCAATGGGTTCAAACGTAGCAATGGTTGTAAGGATGCCACAGAACCCGGCTGTGTTTCATTCTGTTGTGCATTCAGTCTCTGACTCGAAGGCACCTAACAACAATACCCAGCAGGCTTTTGTAGTCTCCCACCTTGAGTTCAGGTTGAATAGACCAGCAGCCCCCCCCAACCCCCCGGGACTCAAAGTCTCATGAATGGGTTATTTGATGAGTCATCCCTTAAAAAGAAAACAAAAGATCTGAAATGGCATTTCTAGGAGTCCAGCCAACAGAGCATTGAGCTGTCTATAGGTAGGCCTCCAAGATCTCTTTTAGACATGGCCCCAGAAGCCCTGAGACCTGCCAGCAGAGAGAAGACTTTATTCAAGGTGTCAGTCAGTGCCTAAGGTAGATGTTTCCACAACACTGGCCACTGGCCATCTTGGTGGTTTTGTTTACTTGCCTTTGACCTCTGATTTATTTGACCTGATTTTGTCTCTGCAATCCCCTCCAGTTAGCCCCAAATAAAGGATACTAATTTGCATGGAATAATAAAGGTAAGCCAGATATCTTACCTGCAGTAACCTTGAATTTATCAAAATTCTTCATAATAAGAAGTAGACTTTTCACATCTCACTTTTACTGAGGAAAAATAACTTACTGGAAATATTTACCTTTCATCTACTATGCGAAGAGAAGGGGAGGTTTGTCAGCTTTGATCTCCACTTGTTTAATTACCAGGAAATGAAGCCTATTCAAATCACCAGGATCACGGAGTCTCCCCCTTGTTGCAAAAAATGGCAGCTCGACCTTTCATTTTCCAGATCAAAGTGGAGCCAGCACTGAGACAGTAGAAGAATCCAGAGTAAATGAACCTGAAGAAATCCCAGACAGCAGGGTCCTGAGAGGTCACTGGGCCTGCCTTGGACCTCGCTCCAGCAGAACCGATCCTTCACTAAAGGAAGGGAAGGGTGTAAACAGGGTTATATGGGCACAGCTAAGCCAAGTGTCTGCCCACACTCCACACACCAGGTCTCCTGTCACTGTCCTCAGTGTGCTCCCTGCATCTGCTGCCGCTTATGTTGGACCTTCCAGCTATAATCTCAGTCTGGTCCTTTCCTGAACCCCACCTGCACTATCCAAGTAAATGGGCACCATCCCCAGGACAAGACCAGGAGATACAAAATGAGGACAAACCTGACCTTTCCAAGGACAGACTGCGCATGACATGGGAGCTGTCACATGACTGGTAGTCGGGGAATGGAGATGGTGACAGCTGAGGGGGGCTCTGTCAGTTGTAACTGAAGGCATCGATAGTGTCTGTAGCCACTCCTGGAATCACTGTGTGTAACAGGACAAAATGCTGCCTCATCCTATGGCTTCCTCAAGTTGCCTACCAACAAGGGGGCTTATTTTCCAGCACCACAATGGACAAGGTTCTGTTGTAAACCACTGGGTTTTCATTGACTAATTTTCTCAAGCAAATTACCAGGGATTTCTTTCTAGTTTATCTTCATCAGGAAAATCTGCGGAAATCAGTCCAGCATGAATGATACTGAGGGTGTTTGAAACACCAATGGGAGAACATCTACCATCACTGCTGTGGCTGTTGTGAGGTGCCATCGAGTCGGTTCCAACTCATAGTGACCCTACTCACAACAGAACAAAACACTGCCCGGTCCTGAGCCAACCTCACAATTGCTGGTATGTGTGGGTCCACTGTTGCTGCCACGGTGCCCATTTATCTTGTTGGGGATCTCTTTTTCATTGACCTTCCACTTTACCGAGCATGATGTTCTTTTCCTGGGACTGGTCCCTCCTGACAACGTATCTAAAGTTGTTGTTGTTGTTAAGTGCTGTGAAATCTATTCTTGACTCATAGAGGCCCTATATAGGGTTTCTGAGACTTAAATCTTTTGCAGGAACAGAAAGCCTCATCTTTATCCCACGGAACAGCTGGTGGGCTCGAACTGCTGGCCTTGTGATTTGCAGTAGTAGGAACACTCAGGCTTTTCTTCTTTGAAGGAAGATTTGTTTGTTTTTGTGGCAGTCCGAGGCACTTTCAATATTTTATCAAACACCATAATTCAAATGCATCATGATATGGTCTTCTGTATTCATTGTCTAATTTTCATATGTATATGAGGTGATTGAAAATATCATGCCATAGGTCAGGTGCACCTTAGTTCTCAAACTGACATATTTGCTATTGAAGACTTCAAAGAGGTCTTGTGCTGCAGATTTGCCTTATGCAATACATCGTCTGATTTCTTGACTGTTGCTTCCATAAACATTGATTGTGGAGCCAAGCAAAATGAAGTCTTTGACAACTTTACTCTTTTCTCCATTTATCATGATGTTATTTATTGGTCCAGTGGTGAGGATTTTCGTTTTCATTACACTGAGATGCAACTCATAGTGCAGACTGTAGTCTTGGCTCTTCATCAGTATTCTTGTTTCCATCAAGTCCTTTTGTTTCCAGCAAGCAAGGCTGTATCACGTATGTGGCTGACACCATCACAGGTTGTTTGTGAATCTTCTTCCAATCTTGAAGTCACGTTCTTCTTCACACAATCCAGTTTTATGGATTATTTGCTCAGCATGCAGACTGAATAACTAGGGTGTGTTCCTTGCTAAAATGAGAATACTAAATCAAACATGGACAGTCCCATCCCATTTAACACCATCTGCCTTTATGATTCTCTTTGTTGAACATTTCTGTGGCCAAAAATGTGCTAACCACCAAAGAAGACACATGGGATGATGGTGAGGATTGTGAGAAACATTATCAATACCCTGGATACTGCCTCAGTTCCTCTAGGTCAACTGGTGGGTAAGTAAAAACCCCTGACTCAGACTTTACCCCATAATTCTCCGGAGGGAGAACTGGGGCAGACTGCCTTATCCCATATGAGGTCACCGATGAGGTATCATGAGCGTTTACTGACAAACGTTCAAGAAATCCAATCTGTACTCATTTTAGTAAGAGTGAGGCTTTATTATTAGTCAATTTTGCAAAATTGGGCACCAAACCCAGAAAATAAGTTGGGCAGATGCACCACGCAGCCATTTTATAAACATTTTTATTTCCTAGCCCAAAAGTCCCTACCCTGTCTCTCACTGATTGAGTACTATGGGGTGAACCATCTTCCCGGATGCCACCTGCTTCCTTTTGACAGATGAAGTTTCTACCTCTTGAACAGGTTCCCTTCCCCCTTCCCCAATTCATCCTGCTCACTTACTCCAGGTGCATGAGCCCCTGTTGCCACATAAGCCAACAATCTCAATTAGCAACTTCCTGGACCCCATTATTCCTGAAGATGGACCATCTTGAGAATTTATTTCTAACAAGTCTTCCCCTTTGTCTTTACACTTGTTGGTCTCATCTTCATCTATGCTTCTCAAATTTATCTAGTATCTGTTGGCGTTCTTCCTCATAAAAACGTATCATCTCTGGATGTCCCTAAGAGTAAGAAGTCGGTTTGTTGGTATACCCTGGGCATCTGTTTACCCACAGCAGTCTTGCTTAGCCTCTGGACTAGTCCTTGGATGCAGGGTATGATACAACATCCAATAGCTGTCAAAATTCGAGGTATGGAATGAGGCGGTTATATTTCTCCACTTTCCAAACCACCCCTCTAACCAGTCAGTAAAGGGATCGCTAATTCCAAGGTTTCCAGCCAATTCATTAGCTAGGGTGTTTAAACCTTACAGGGCCTTTGTGATAGTTTCATCAGGAGCTGTGTTGCTGGAGATAAAGGTACAACACTTGCCTCCCGATATTACACATACACCTTCCTCTTTGGCTGGTATCATGTCTAGTGCCAGTGTGTTTTCCCATGCATCTGTCTAGTGGCATCTAACTGGCTAGCTACCCCGTGTTGGACATCTCTGGTGTAGTTTATGAATCCCTGTTGGTTATAATAAGTTCATACAATGAAGTGTCTTGTAGCCATTTAAAAAAGCAATGCATCTCAATATTTATTGATGTGGAATGATATCTACTATAGGCTGAGTGGGGGGGGGGGGAATAGTCTGCAAGCAACTTTAAAAGTCTGATGTTTTGTTTTTGTCTAATTTTACATAGAGACATACATGCACTACAATATAAACCATGGTTACCTTGGAGTAACTGGAGTTTTCACTTCCTAACTCGACTCTGGAAGTTCCTGGGTGGTGTAAAGAGTTGACATGCTCAGGTGCTAACTGAAAAGTTGTCAATTTAAATCCACCTGAGAGGCACTGTGAAAGAAAGGCCTGGTTCTGAAAGTTCTGAAAAAGCAGCTGTTGACAATCCTGTGGAGTACAGCTCTACTCTGCCACACATGCGGTTGTCATAAGTCAGAACTGATTCTATGACAACTGATTTAGTAGTGTTTTATTGTGACTGATTTATTAGTGTGAAGAATAACTACATTCTAATGGAAATCAAGTTTGATATGTTAGTTTTGAAGCAGTATTGGGGGAGCAGTTGGGGTTTTTTGTTTATTTTTTTTGTTGCATCAATAGCACTGCTTATTTTGAACAAATAAATAAAAGCTTTCTGTCATTGCTTCATTTAACAGAAGAAAAAAAATTGTAAACACAAATGAATTAATCTCTGGTTAACCCTGTTGTGTACTGTATGGATTTGTAAAATGAGTTAAGTTCAATATTCCAACCAAATAGGGAAGGATTCTCCACATCAAGATTCAAGCTTGTCTCCTCAGTACACTGGGCTGATAAGGACTGGCAACTTAGACGTCGGCTACCAAAATTGGAGGGCTATGAAGGCACAAACTGGCTGGCTTAGAAGTTTTCATGAGGGTGCTTACTGTCAGAACACGGCAAGTAAGACAGAAACCCAACTGAATAGTTTTCCTCCTATTCAGATGGGTCTGGGGATGAGGGGGGATAAGATTTTATGATTCAATTGTGAGTAATTGTTTTCAGTTCTAATGGTGATTGTCACAACTGTAAACGTAGAAGAGGTACAACTAGAAGGGGGAACAGTTAATCTGTCATCTCAGGAACTGGGGACCCTAGGACCATCAAGAGGGAAGAGGAGTGAGGGATCCTGACCAGAAAAGCAGCGACAATAGAGATGGTGACAGAGCGATGACATGGAGAGACAGCGCAGCAGAGGACTGTAGGCCCAGGGACTGAGAAAGGCTGTGTGCCTGTGGGCAGGAGGCCGCCTTGCAAAGTGTGCCCTTTGGACATTTAAATGAATATATATTTACAACGTGGTGTGTGTACACACACAAAAGAAAAGGTAATAGAGGTAAATACCATTGGCTAAGGGTGTACGGACAGGATTATTATCATTGCAATGATTTGCTGAATGTAGAAACTGATGATCTGTCCTGCAAATATTCATGTACTCAATTCACAATAAAAGCTTTAAAAAATAATAATGAAAAAAAGAAGAAATACCCTATGGAGCAGTTCTACTCTG
Organism: Chrysochloris asiatica; assembly: GCF_000296735.1. Taxonomy (NCBI): domain Eukaryota; kingdom Metazoa; phylum Chordata; class Mammalia; order Afrosoricida; family Chrysochloridae; genus Chrysochloris; species Chrysochloris asiatica. Next base: position 48,872,693 of record NW_006408521.1, read on the forward strand.
TAACACATAAGGTCACCATGAGTTGCCGGGGGGG
>NW_006408521.1:48872826-48889894 GCF_000296735.1 Chrysochloris asiatica
AGAAAAAAATATATGTAAAAATATCACCAAGAAAACCTCTCTCTCGTGATATATACAATCTGGTCTCTGGCCCTTGGAAAGCCCTTTCCCCACAGCTCCCCCGGTTCCCCACTCCCAGAATGAATCTGCCTGACCTTGAGACTGTCCTTTCTGCTGGCCAAGGAGAACAGAACCCACATTGCGATATGGCAGGGAGGGGAAGTTGTGAGTCCCAACCCATAGGGAGGCCTTCTGTGCACATGCCATTGAAAAGGTTCCCTTCTCAACCAGCTGCAAATGGAGCAGAGCAATGACCTGAGAAAGCAACTCCAACGAAATTTAAAAAATATCCCTCCATCCAAGCCCTAATATTTTTGGAGTGAGATTTACTTTGGAATATTTTAATAACTGCAGCACCGTGGCTAAAAGTCCTTTGTAACTGGTCTCTGGGGCCCTTCCTGGGACATTACACTTAATGAGGTTTATAATTCAATATAACTACATCTGCATCTTTAATTATGCCTAACATTTAATCTTCATTGCTCCACTTGAGTTGGAAGAGCTAAAATTAGGCTTTTGCTGTAGTTTAATCTGATAACAAACATTGGTGGCATTTAGAGCAAAAACGTACTCATTTCATTAGAGTGGCTGACACATTTACCATTTGCCTGCACTGAGCAAATATTCTCAACAATCCTCTAAACTGTAACAGGAACAGTGTTTTCAATATCGGAACCCTGGAGCTGACCAAAAACCTTGGAGGTTAAGTAGTCAGCGATCCCCATTTCACAAAGGAGGGCACTGAGACACAGAGAAATTAACTCATTTGTCCACAGTTACACAGGAAGAGAGCAGGGAGGAGTATTATTGGAAATAAGATCCAGGATTCTTGAATCTCTGCCCAAACGTCTATTTATTGTCCCTGATTGGTTCCTTAGCATATGTATCTAAGACAGGACATAGTTTGGGTTTGTTTATTTTTGAAGCTAAGTTATCCCTTTTGGCAATGTGACAGTTAAGGTTTTGTGTCAACTTGACTGGGCCGGGATTCTCAGGGGTTTGACAGTTGAGATGCTGCTAGTCCCCACGATGTGATTTGATGTGATAAACCAATAAGAGGATTAAGGGTGGGATACACCACCTTGGAGTCCTGGTGAGGTACTGTAGGATAAATACTGAACTGCTAACTGCAAGCTCAGCAATTCAAACCCACCAGCCGTTCCTTAGAAACCCTATTTAGAGTCACTATGAGTCAGAATTTAGCAACTACAGCAACACTCTTAATCCCATCACTACCCTGATCCAATTTACAGAAATTCCCAAGGCTGTGGCATGCAACATCTTTTATCTTGGTGGTGGTGGTGGTGATTATGTGCCATGGAGTCAGTTCCGACTCATAGCAACCCTGAATAGAGTTTCCCAGGCTATAAATCTTTACAAGAGCAGAAAACCTCATCGTTTTCCCACGGAGTCACTGGTAGTTTCGAACTGCTGACCATGAGACTGGCAGCTCTGATAGTGAATCACCCCACCATCAGAGCTCCTCACAAGAGATAAAAGGAGAGAGACTGTGAGCAGGGAGAGAGGGGTCCACTACCACCGAGGTTGAAGAGCCAGGAGTGGAGTTGGATCTGGGCTTCCTGCACGATGCCAAGACACATGGAGAGCTCTAAGAACAGTTGCATCTACAGATGCTGGCTGAAAGGAGACAAGGACCTCTCTCCATAGCCGGACTCTGAATTCAGACTTCCATCCTCCTAAACTAGGAGAGAATACATTTTTGGCTGTTAAAGCCATCCACTTACGGTTTTATGTTACAGTAAGTAATATTAGAGTGGAGTCCTGGTGTGGCGCTGTGAGTTAATGAGCCAGACTGCAAAGCCGTTTGAACTGCAAGGTCGGCAGTTCGAGCTCACCCGCTGCTCCTTGGAAACAGGGTCACTATGGGCCAGAATCGATTCGACGGTACTTGACAATAACAACAAGTATTAGAGAGGAGTCTTAGTGTGGTTCTGTAAGATAAGGTTGGTTTGAACTACAAGGTTGGCGGTTCAAACCCACTAGCTGCTCCTTAGAAGCCCTATACGGGGTTGCTACGAGTCGGAATTGACTCCACAGCACCAAACAACAACAACAGCACTAGATAACTAATAGAACTACCTCTCCCTTTTTATTGTATTTCAGGCAAGGTTATAATCACGTCCTTACATTGAATCCCACACCTCAGCTCTACACACAAAGCAATAATAGACCAATATTAAAGGAGAAAGTTTTAAAAATACACCCTCAGGGCCCGGAGCTGCTGAGGCAGCTGAACCCGTGCTGGAAGCTGGAGTACGCGCGCACCTGATGGGCGTGTCCGACCCGCACGGGTCGTGTAGTCTCAGTCTCAGCAGGTCTACACCGTGCCCCAGCAGCCAGGATGCGGTTGTTCCAGGGGCAGCTGAAGCAGCCAGTGGCCAAGCAAATCGAGCGCTACTCGAGCTTCTCACCGTGGCCGCTCTCCATCAAACAGTTCCTGGACTTCAGGAGAGATAATGCATGTGAGAAAACCTCATATATGTTTCTCTGAAAGGAGCTTCCTGTGTGGCTGGCGAACACAGTAAGAGAAGTCCATCTTCTACCAGACAACTTACTAAATCGGCCTTCGCTGGGATTGGTTCAGAATTGGTATATGCAGAGTTTTCTTGAACTTTTAGAATATGAAAATAAGAGCCCTGAGGATCCACAGGTATTGGATAACTTTCTACAAGTCCTTTTTAAAGTCCGAAACACACAATGATGTGGTTCCTACAATAACACAAGGAGTAATTGAGTACAAGAAGTTTGGGTTTGACCCTTTCGTTAGCAATAACATCCAGTAAATTCTGGATCGATTTTACACCAACCGCATCTCCTTCTGCACACTAATTAACCAGCACACACTTCTGTTTGGTGCTGAACCTAACCCCATCGGAAGCATTGATCCTAACTGTGATATGGCCTAAGTTATGAAAGATGCATATGAAACAGCCAAGATGCTGTGTGAACAGTATTACTTGGTAGCTCCAGAGCTGGAAGTTGAAGAATTCAATGCCAAAGCTCTAGACAAACCTATCGCGGTAGTTTATGTGCTCTCACATCTGTTTCACATGCTATTTCAGTTGTTCAAGAACTCAATGAGAGCAACCATGGAATTGCATGAAGATAGAAAAGTAGGCTACCCAGCTGTGAAAATCCGTTACTTCGGGTAAAGACGTCTTAGCCATTAAGATAAGTGACCAAGGTGGGGGTGTCCCACTTCGAAAAATCGATCGTCTGTTTAACTCTACATATTCAACGGCTCCCAGACCTAGCCTGAAGCCTGCAAGAGCAGCCCCTCTGGCTGGATTTGGTTATGGTTTACCAATTTCTCGTTTGTATGCTAGATATTTTCATGGAGATCTGAAACTGTGTTCTGTGGAAGAGTGGACACTGATGCCGTCATTTATTTGAAGGCTCTTTCAAATGAATCATTTGCGAGACTTCTGGTTTTCAATAACTTAGCATGGCGCCATTACAAGACTACACCTAAAGCTGATTGAAGCAACCCTAGTAGTGAACCCAGAGATGCTTCAAAATACAAGGCTAAGCAAGACAAGATCAAGACTAATAGAACTTTCTAGAGAACGGAATGCTCTGATCATCTTCTGCAAGTCAACCAGAAAGAACTCTCTTCTACCAACTCTTGAGTGCAGAACCATAGTTAATTACAATGCCTGAATGTATATTTCTCCATAATCAGCTGGAGTCCTTCCTGTAGCTATTCCAGCTCTTCAACAAAAACTAGCAATTAACAAATTGAGTCATTTTTTTTTTTGGTAGTACTTTGCTGTGTTGTCATTGGCACCAGGCACACAAGAACACAGACCCTCCTGAGAGCTCTCATGGCCTCATACCTTCTACCCCCTACCTTATCCCAGAATTCTCAGCTTCTTCCCCAGTCCTGACACCACAGATAGCTATTGCTGCTCTTTATGACAAATACTACATTTGTCCTAAACTACCAATCAGGACCTGGGGAATCTGGAAGTTGAAGGCATTAGCTGAGTGTATGATGACCAATCAGTCCCAGAGCCCCTCCTCCCTCCTTCACGCACACTTCTCCCCTCTATGGTTTAGACTCTTGCCTTCCTCCATGTGATCATATTCTCATTGTGAGGGGTAGATACTTTCATGTTAGATCTTACTCATTTAATGCATTGATTTTATTTTAAAATTCATTTGTGTAATTCCATCCTGTTGATTAAAGTGATCCAAAAGTTAAAAACAAAAAACCCTCATTAAAAATGAGATACATATCTCCATGCACCAAAAGCCAAGAAAACAAAATGTTAAGTGGGCTGAAGTTTGGGGCCCATTCAGCTGCAGATCTGGAAGGAGAGATGGCCAGGATCTTAGACTGCTGAGGTTACTGACCCTAAAAATTCAGGACAGAGGACAGAGGACATAGGCTCTGTAATTGAAACTGGAGGCTGGCAAAAAAAATGTCTGTCATTGACCACTGCCTGGGGCTACAACTTTAGTCAGCTCACTATAGCAAAGAGAACATAGTTCTGAGAATTCAGAGAAAGCTTCTCCAACAATATCTGGACCAAGTTGAATTGGTGAGTGGGTTTGTAACATCTATGAGATCTGTCCCCCTTTACTACATAGGATGCCTGGTTTCGAACTGGGGTCTACAGATTGCTGGTAGATGTGATTGTGAAACCATGTTTCAGGGAAGAATAAGAGCATAGAGAGAATGCAATAATGATGAAAAATAAACCATTGCAAAGTGCTTTCTATTCAGGAGAAGGCTTCAAACCAAAATGCCAAAACATTAAGGAAAATTCAAACTAGGAAAGATGTTAATCAGGAGAAGCATTTACTCTAGACCAAATAAAAACAACAGAGCATCCTGAAAATGCCTAGAAAATAAGTCAGTTTATAGTCCTCGGGGAGATAACATCCACAAAAAAGAATCAGAAATTACAAAGCAGAAATGGAGCAAAACAGAATCGGAAGTCCTGGAAATGGCAAGCAAATATATAACCATTCCAAGGGAAGAGCTAGGTCGCCTGGCCAAATCCAGAATACAAGGGAGACTGGAGACCATGCTGAGCACACATCTTGGAGTCAACCATCTGAAGCCTGAGGAAGTCCATGAGAGAGGGTGGGATGTGCTGCTGACTGGCTGGAGGGAGCTCTGCTGCTGTTGTAAAGTGGCTTTGAGTTGGTTCTGACTCACCATGACCCCATATAGGGTTTCCAAGGAACAGCTGGTGGGTTTGAATTGACAACCTTGCTGTTAGCAGTCCAGTGCTTATCCTACAGTACCACACCAGGACCCTGGAGGGAACTCTAGTCAGGACATTTAACAGGACCCCAGAGAACCAAGCCCTAAGTCTCAGGACTGTACTCAGCTTCTGCCAGGCCCTTCCATATAACCAGCCCAGGACCCTTAGGTTACAAAAAGTTGAACAGAAAACTATACCCTTCCCTCCCAGTAGTTCATATGAAGTGGCAAGAGTCTCATCGTCTGTGTGTCAAAGCCCAGAAAGTCAAGTGATTGTTGTTAAGTGCTGTTGTATAGGGTTTCTGAGGAGCCGCTGGTATGTTTGAGCCACCAGCCTTGCCATTCAAACCAACCTTGTGGTCCAGGACTTATCCTGCAATGCCACACCAGGACTCCAGAAAAATGTGATTAGGACCATCTTCAACATTTTGGGGTTAGGAGAAAAACACTCAGGAAAAAAAAAAAGACAGAGACAGTGAGAGATAGCGAGATAGAAGGGAAGGAAGGAAAGAAATGAAAATGAGACACATTCAAAAGATAGACAATGAACCCAATATGTAAGAATATACAACTTTACAAATGGGAAAATTCTGCAAGTGCTACCTGCCATAAACAAACAAACTTAAGAATATACATCCAATAGGACAATAGCTTGAGAGAACAGAAGAGGACATTCTAGAACTGAAAAAGCAAATTGAGTTCCAAAACAACACCTTCCAAATCCAATAAATGTTATTGTTGTTGTTAAGTGCCTTTGAGTTGATTCTGACTCTTAGCAACCCTGTACAGGGTCCTTCCAAATGGTTTTAAATCTTTGCAGGAGCAGAAAGCCTCATCTTTCTTCCGTGGAGTGACTGGTGGGCTCAAACTGTCAACCTTGTAGTTTGCAGCCCAGTGCTTATCATATGGAGCCACATTGCTCGCTCCCCAATCAAATAAATAGATGATAAAAATAAAGGAACATAATATCCACACAGATGAAGATCAAAGTCTTGGCATGGAAGGCAGCCTTGAGACAGTCATAATACTACAGAAGAAATGTATTTAAAAGTTAGAGCCCGTTGCGGTTAAACCCATCCTGACTCAGACCCTACGGGGAAGTTCTACTCTATCTTTTGGGTTCTACTCTATCCTATGGTGGTGGTGGTAGTATACTATGGAGTCAGTTCCGACTCATAGCGACCCTGTACAGGGTTTCCGAGGCTGTAAATCTTTACTGGAGCAGAAAGCCTCATCTTTCTCCTGCGGAAGGGCTGGTAGTTTCGAACTGCTGACCTTGAGATTAGCAGCCTGACTTGCAACCACTACACTACCAGAGTGCCTTACTCTATCCTATAACGAACCCAAAAGACAGAATAGAGCTTCCCCATAGAGTTTCTGAGGCTGAAATCTTTAGGTTAGCAGTTGATTGCTTTAATCACTGTGTCACTAAGGCTTCCTAAGATTAGAGCAAATAAAGGGGAAAAGATCATGCGATGCAAGGATAATTGGTATCTCTGAAGTAGAGAAATCATAAAAATGAAAAGTATCCAGAAGGATATTTCAGAAATATTACCAACAAGAGCGTACCATATAGTAAATGGTATGATAACAAACTGTCCGCATCAAGGCACAGCCAGCTTATGCCACTGAACTTGAAGTTAGAGAATTTCCTTCCACAGACTACCAACTTATACATGTAGGAGGGATGATAGAATTTGGAAATCTAAATTTGGCAACCACCAGAGTAATAAATGATTCGGGCAAGAACCAACAATGGATATTAAAACTTGAAGGTGAAAGTTTAGGGAAGAACATGATATTTACATAAACTCAAATTATCTTCCCACAAAATACAAAATACTTATAAAGGGAACAATATTAACGGTGAGAGTGAAGTCTAGTAATCATCAAGTTAGCCAAGTCAAGTTACCACTACTAGGAATGGCACAAATCAATATTGTGAAATCAACTTATCCATGAAATTAATAGGTCAAACCAAAGTCCTCTAAGAAAAAAATGAATTTCCTAGCCAGAAGAGTGTTGTTAGTTACCCAACAGGAGCACCTTAGACCTAGTAACAGCCAGTTCTGGAGGTACAAGTGCCGCACTAGGAGAGAACTGGTGTTTCTTTGTTAACCAATCAGGAAAAGTCAAAAATCAATTTACAAAACATACTTAGTAGAGCGAATAGACTTTATGAAACAGGAACAAGAGGCGATTTTGAGATTAGTGGGATTTAGACACAGTCTAGGTTCTCCCAGTTAACTCCAACACTCAGCCTTCATGCTGTGCTCTTCCGAAGTTGAATCTTTGGCCCATGTTATCCATTTCCTATGTCTTTCAGCCAAGATCAAATTCAAATTTTAAGCAACGCTTTAGGACACCAAAACCCTGCAAAACCTTTGTTTTTATTGTGCCATCGAGTCAATTCCAATTCATAACAACCCTGTATAGGATTTCCAAGGAGCAGCTGGAGGGTTTGAACCCCAGACCTTGTGATTCGAAGTCTAGTACTTATCCTATAGTGCCACACACAAAAGAAGTCCTTTGTTATTGTTGTTGTTGTTGTTAAATGCCATTGAGTCAGTTCTGACTCATAGTGACCCTGTATAGGGTTTCCAAGGAGCAGCTGGTGAGCTTGAACACCCAAACTTGCGGTTCAAACTGATTCTGCAGTTCAGCACATTAACCCACATCTCTACCACCCTGGATCAGCAGAAAACAGTTACTGAAAATGAGACAACATCCTAATTCCCCAGCTACAGATCAGATCCTTTTGTTAAAAATAACAACTTAAACCACCAAAAATGGCAGTATGACTGGCTACTATAAGAATAAGTAAGTTGTTCTCCAGGAAGCCATCAAGGCAAGCAACCAAGTTCCTTTAGGACAAACCCCCCTCTAAGACTGAAACTCAAAGGGAACACATGAGCAGACATGCAAGCTTGCTGACGACTAAATTGGTTTACTGGTGAATGGAAGAGGGGGAAAGGCAACAATGAAGAAATGGGCTGAGTGCAACCACAGTCCAGTGACTCCCATTGACCTGGAGATGAGAGAGAGAAGAGGAAGGGCTGGTTGGTCCAAAGTGTGGTGAGACCTGGGGACACCTGAATCCATGGACAAGGACATAGCCACAGAGGACTAGAGCTGAGCGTGAAGCATCCAGTTGCTATGAAGTGAAGGGAGAGGCACAACAACACCCAAACTTGTAGATAGTACCCATCTGACCTAGCCTCGATGATTTGATAATCAGAACTTGACTAAAGAAAGTTTTTTTTAAAAAACATAAAACCATTTTTGATAAGGGAAACAAGGGTAAATTGCTACAGTTTGGTGAACTTGACCTATACTCATGGAGGTAGTAACTCTACCAACAGAGAGGGAAGGAATCTTCACATCAAGCATCAATGCTATCCCCTCTGTACACAGGGTAAATAGGGACGGGCAACTAGCAGCTCTGGTAGCGTAGTGGTTATGAATCGGGCTGCGAACCTTAAGGTCAGCGGTTCGAAACTACCAGCCGCTCCGCGGGAGAAAGATGAAGCTTTCTACTCCCGTAAGGATTTACACCCTCAGAAACCCTGTACAGGGTCGCTATGGGTCGGAACCGACTTGACGGCACTTAACAACAACAACAACAAAATGAGGGGGCGATGGAGGCATGAAGTGACTGGCTTACAAGGTTTCAAGAGGGAAAAACAAAAACAAAAAGAGGGGAGTAGTTAATCTTGAAACAAAGGACCATTAAGGAGAAGAGCACAAGTGGAATGTGAGACTTTATCCAGAGGAGCAGATTACCAGAGATGGAGGCAGAGATAGGGACATGGGGAGAGGGAGCAGCTGAGGACTCTAGATTTCATGGGAAGAGAGGAACTAAGAGCTGGTGGCCAGGAGGCAGACTTGCAGAATGTGTCCTTTGGTGGTGTAAATTATTATATATACCTGAGTTTTTTTTAAGAGCTAAAGTGAATAGAGAAAAATACTGTTAACTGATGGTACATGGAGGGGATTGTAATCATTGTAATGAAACAGGGTATGATTTGTTGAATGTAAAACTGATGATCTGCCCTGTAAACTTTCACTCAATCCACAATAAAAACCTTAAAAATTAAAAAGTAAAAAATTTAAATAACAGCTTAAAAACCAGACCGGTGGGGGCTGGCTACAAAGGCAAGAAGTGATTGGCTTACAAGCTTTCAAGAGAGGAGCCTAGATCCAGAGAACACAGAGGAAGGTAGAATCTCCACTGAGTAGTTAGTATCCAATCTGTCTGGGCGGGGCTGATGAAAGGAGATGGGGATAGATCTCTTGTGATACAATAGTAAATAATTATTATCAGGACTGATTGTGAGGGTTGGAAATGTAAAGGTAGATGTTTTGTAGCAAAGAGAGGGGAGTGATTGACTTTGCAGTCTAGGAGTGAATGTCCCTGGGACCATCAAGGGAGAAGAGCACAGAGTGGGACCCTACTCAGAGAAACAGTGATGCCAGAGATGGAGGTAGAGGCGATGATGTGGAGAGATGGAGCGGCTGGAGACTTTAGACCCAGAGAGGGAGGGGGCAGGCTTGCAGGGCATGTCCTGTGGTTGGTCAATGATGCATGGAGGGAACTGTAACCATGGCAATGAAATGACTTACGAAAGGATGAATGTAAAGCTAATGTGCTAATGTTCTCCCATGTAAACTATCACATAATTCACAATAAAACATCAAAAAAAAAAAAAACCAGACCAGGGAGCTAGGGGGAGCTTGAAAGGACTGCAGTGTTGAAAGTCTTATAAGACAGTCTATTTTGACTAAGCTAGTTTTCCAGGAATGAAGAACTGCGGGCCCCACTGATAAGGCCCTAGCCTGTTTTGCTGATCTTGTTTTGCAGAAATGGAAACAGCCACCCTCACTATAGACAACTCCCCAAACTCTGCCCAATTGTGAGATTGGCCCAGGATTGGGCAGTGTTTCGTTCTGTTGTGCATAGGGTTGCTATGAGTCAGTACCAACTCAATGGCACCTAACAACAACAACAACAAACTCTGCCCAGCGGCCCAAATTAACATTCCCCCCACCCCGTCCCCAGATGATGAACAATAGACAATATCTTAACTCACCTAACAATATCCTAGTACACTAGCCCAGAGGAGGTCATCACTTAACAATTATAAATCAGCTTTCCCATTACACCATTCTGCAATGCCCTTTGGCCTTCCCTCTTTAAAAAAAAAAAAAAAACAATGAAAATCAAAAACTACACAACCTTCAGTGCTGACACTGCTCCCTGGTGTTGAGCCCCCTTCCTCACTTGGAAAGTGAATACAGCTCTCTACTCTGTACCTCCATAACAAAGTAAAACCAAAAATCAACATATGTGCCACCTGGCAGGTGTACCAAGAACACAACATCATGTCTTGGGCTCTTCACACTTCTCCTGGTTTCCTTATTTTGTCACTGACCATGGCGCTGTGGACTGCAAAGTCGCTTTGAACCAAGGTTAGCAGTTCAAGCTCACCAGTCACTCCTTGGAAACCCTATATGGGTCAGTCACTATGGGTCAGAACTGACTCGACGGCACTTCACAACAACATTCTTGTTTATAAACCTATCCATTCTCTGCTTCTCCATTATTTAGGCCTGGCAACTCTTGTTGATGTTGTTAAGTGTCATCAAGTCAGTTACAACCCACAGCAACCCTGTGTAGCGTTTCCGAGGAGCCAACTTAGCTGTTCAAACCAACCTTGCAGTCAAGTGCTTATCCTACAGGGCCACTTAGTAACATAACAGCAACAAAAAATGATCCCCAAATGGAAATCCAGCGACAGGCATGTCACTATTGTTAAGTGCTGATTCTTATCGACCCTGTATAGGGTTTCTGAGGATTGGCTGGTGGGTTTGAACTGCTGACCTTGTGGTTAGCAGTCCATTGCTTATCCTATAGCACCACACCAGAACTCCAACCACAAATATAGAAGTTAGGATTTGTAACACATATTTTGTGAGGACACAACTCAAAACTATAACAACACTTTAAAAGGTGTTTTACACTCAACTTTTTGTTTGACACTCACAATCTAAAAGATGAGTAAAACAGCCTTTTCTCCCATTTTAAAAAGGAAAAAAGAAACAAAGGCTCAGAGAAGTAAAACCATTTTACTCAAATCACACAGTTGACAAGTGGTTGAGCCCTGTTCTCCTGGCTCTACCAGCAAGATGCTGTAGTAGAGATGACAGTCAACTCCCTGACATCCATCCGCCCTTCTCCCATTTGGTTTCAAAGACTGGCCCCCTCCAAGAGGTGGTTCAAATCCACCAGCTGCTCTTTGGAAACCCTATACAGGATCACTAGTCAATGTCAGTTTGGAAACCCTTTGTCAATGGCCTAAGCCAATCAAAACAATCAACATGTGACAGATTTCTGGTCCCAGGGATGGGCTCTAGGCAATGAGAGATGAGAAGTCAGCTGGGGGTTTGTAGGAATTTTTTCCTTTTAAGAGCAAGCCTAGGAAGTTTGTTTCTTTCTCTGGGATAAATGAGGAAGAAGCTAGCTCCATTTCCTGCTGGCTGAAAACCTACAAGGAAGAGTAGTTGTTGTTATTAAGTGCTGTCGAGTTGGTTCCGACCCAATGCGACCCTGTATAGGGTTTCCAAGGAGCAGCTGGTGAGCTTGAACTGCCGACCCTGCAGTTCAAACAACTTTGCAGTCTGACGCAGCAGCCCACAGAGCCACACCAAGACAAAGTCACACTGTGCCTGGCAGAAGAGCAGCAGAATGATGTTGTCCTTAATGACCACAAGAATCTCAGCCTCCCCTGACTCTGAAGCCCACCCTACGTCTGGACTTAGGTGGAGCAACAAAGTGCACTGAGCTTTGTGGCTCCGTTCAGTCGGTGTAGGGGTCCCTAAGGGGTGCAAACGGCTGACAAGCTCAGCTGCTAACTGAAAGGCTGTTAGTTGGAGATGTACTTCCAGAGACTCATCCATTGAAACCCTATGGAAGTGGAGCAACCAGAATGGGACTCATGTGGATGTAACCAAAGTCAACCAAACAATTCGTGTAGAAATTGTTGGATGACAAATTAAACTACGGTGTAAACCTTCACCAAAAATCACAATAAAATATCAATGAAACCTGAAGACATGGGGGGTACTGGGGAAGGATTGCATGGAGGGGATTGTAACCATGGCAATGAGACAATATACACGATAGAATGAATGTAAAACTAATGTTCTCCCATGTAAACTATCACTTAATTCACAATAAAACATTTAAGAAAAAAAAAATATATATATATATATATCAATGAAACCAATACATTCTACTCTAACACTCGTGGGGTTTCCATGAGTCAGAACAGCAACTGGCTAAGTTCATTGCAGGCAAAAGAATCCTATTGGATGCAGGTGCCCTCCTCCCTCCTGGCATCCTGGCAGGTGGAGTCCAACATCCATTGAAAGTCAAGCTAAGAATAATACCTGTCGCACCAGCGCCCCCCCCACCCGCCACACTCCCCCATCTTATGCTAATGAGTTTGTTGCGTTGAGCCAGTTCCGACTCAGACTCATAGCCACCCTGTATAGCGTTTCCAAGGAGCAGCTGGTGAGTTTGAATTGCTGACCTTGTGATCTGTGCTTTATCCCACAGCACCACACTAATGACTTCACTGCATGAAATCTCTGGGGCTGACTAAACTTCACAGGGAAGGCTGTTCTATGTTGCTATGAGTCACCCCACTGCTAAAGCTGGGTGCAGATTATCTCTTCCCAGCACCCACCTCTCCCTGTATCTGCTCCAACGGCAAACGGCAGCTTTCCTCTGGAACCCCTGCAGTGCAATCTTTATTTCCAACTACACCAGCAGCTTCCAATCCTGTTGCTTGCTGCTTCTGGTTATTCACTTTGAATCCCAGGTGTGGGAAACCTTCCAACCAGGAGGGGCTTTATAGAGGTAAGAATCTGGACTTTTTTCTCACCTTCCTGAGAATAGCAGGGTTCTGGGTTACTTGGGCCTGCTTTGGCATTTGTGGTTATTAAGTGCCGTTGAGTAGATTCTGACTCATAGAGACCCTGTATGGGGTTTCCAAGGAGCTGTTAGTGAATTTGAACCACCAACCTTGCAGTTCAAACCAGCCTGGCAGCCGAGTGCTTCTCCTACAGTGCCACACCAGGGCTCCTGGAGCATCTGGAGACAGTGAACATTAGAAACAGCCTAGCACTTACTTCTATGAAAAAGAGGAAGCGGGGATGTTCAGAGGAGGGGCCCAGGGCTACCATCTGGGTGCTAGTCACTACATTCTTCCTTGCTAATTGCTACTGAGTCAGTTCCAACTCACGTCAACCCCGCATACAACAACCAAGTGTTCCCCAGTCCCAGGCCATCTTCCCAGTCACGGCATGCTTGAGTCCTTCGTTAAGGCCACTGTGTATTTTGAGTGACTTCCAACCTAGGGGAGGAGCCCCGGTGGCACTATAGGACAAGCACTGGACTGCTAACTGTGAGGTAAGCAGTTCAAACCCACCAGCTGCTCCTGTAAAGACTTACAGTCTCAGAACGCCTATACAAGATTATTACATGCTGGAATTGACCCTATGGCAATGGGAGTGGGCTCTCCCATTGAGAGGCGCCCGGTGGTGCAGTGTGTTGAACGCTTGACTACAAACCGAAAGGTTGATGGTTAGACCCCACCTCAGGAGAAACACAAAGCAGTCTCCCTCCGTAAAGATTTTTTTTTTAATGTTTTATTGTGAATTATGTGATAGTTTACATGAGAGAACATTAGTTTTACATTCATCCTATCGTTTATTGTTTCATTGCCATGGTTACAATCCCCTCCCTGCATTATCAACCAACCAAAGTGTATACACTACAAGCCTGCCCTCCAGTCGTCAGCACACAGCCCCTCTCACTCTCTGTGTCTAAAGTCTCCAGCTGCTCCAGGTCTCCACGTCACCATCTCTGCCTCCATCTCAGGCATCACTGCTTCTCTGGGTAGGGTCCCGCTCTCTGTTCTTCTCCCTTGATGGTCCCAGGGACATCCACTCCTAGACTAAAAAGTTAACACTCCCCTCCTTTTGCTACAAAACGTCTACCTTTACATTTCCAACCCTCACAATCAGTCCTGATAACAATTATTCACTATTGTATCACAAGAGACCTATTTGCATTTCATTTCATCAGCCCCGCCTAGACAGATTGGATACTACTCAGTGGAGATTCTACCTTCCTCCAGGCCCTCTGGATCTAGGTTCCCTCTTGAAAGCTTGTAAGCCAGTCACTTCTTGCCTTTGTCACTTCTTACCCATTTTGGGTAGCCCCTCTGTAAAGATTTACAACCTGGAAAACCCTAAACAGGATCACTCTGAGTAGGAATTGACTCACTCGATAACAGTTGGATTTTTGCCTCCTACCTTCCATCCCTCTATCAGACAACCTTCAGTTGGGATCCACAGGGTTCTTATCTACATTCCAGAAGGGGACAGCAGCCCTCTCTTGTGCATCTTAGGCTGCTGAAACCTGTCCACCATGGCGGCCCTGCTGATATTTGAAATTCCAGTGGTACCATTTCCAGCATGACAGCAACACCCAAGCCCCCACCATATGGCACATGGAGAGAGGGGTGGTGGGTCTATTTATATACATAAGTATATTTTATATAAATTTTATCTTTATTTGAGGCAGCAAGGGGCAGGTAGTGACAAGGAGGGTGTGTTGATGACCCCATATCATCCTGACACAACCTGGTTCTCACCTATTACTTCCTCTAGCGATGTAACTGCGCAGCTACATGACCTTAGATGAGTTTGCCAGATTGCCAGCTAGGAATTATTTAGTCCATTTTCCATGTGAGGAAAGTGAAGCTCGGGGGTTGAGGCACTTGCTGACGTTGGTTAATAAGAACTCCTGCTTATAAGGAAGCCACTCTGGACTTGTGTTTACGGTATAAGAAAATTTCAAAGTATATGGTAGAAGAACTAGGTGCTATTGCTCAAAACTTAAATGTGTTTTATTTTAGGAAGGAAACGTCTCAGGCTTAGTGAAACTGAAGAACGCTGAGTGGGGATATTCAGAGACATCGTGGATAAAATAACGAGGCTCCTGCAGTATCACAACCTCAAATCGCCTAAGCTTTTGTTGGCATTGTCATAACGTCAAAGAAGTCAAAATAAAACAACTGGTTGTCACTGAGTCAATTCTGTCTCACAGCACCCCTGTAGGTCAGGGTGCAACTGCCCCACAGGGTTTCCCAGGCTGTCATCTTTAGGGGAACAGATTGTCTCATGTTTCTCCCTCAGAGCAGCTGGTCGGTTCAAACCACAGAGATTTGGGTTAGCAGCTGAGTACTTAACTACTGCATAACAAGGGCTCCTTCAAAGGAGGTGAGCCCAGATGAAATGCAGTCATGTGAGGCAGAGGGTCCAGCTGAGACTGAACTTCTCAGCTGTCATGCCAGGGAATTCCGGTGGCACCCTTGAGAGCAGGGAGAAGTTGGGGAAATGACTGAGATTTGGCTGAAGCTTGGTGCTGTGCTGTAGGATAAGCACTGGACTGCTAACCACAAGGTCAGCAGTTCAAACTCACCCACCTCTCCTCAGACACCCTATCCAGGGTCGCTATGAGATGGAACCGACTTGATAGCATACAGCCACCACCTGGGGAGAGGAAGGGGGAAGGGGGTTGTGTTAGGACAGGGCTTTGGTTGAACCTGTATCATTCAGGATGGATCTGAAAAGGTGCAGTCCTAGCAGGGATACAGATAGGGGACTTACCACACATTCTGTAGGACAGTCAGTGGAACTGTCCACACAGGCCGAGACTGTGACTTTATTAAACCTGAAGTGACCAGAAGCCAGGTCGACGAGGGTCCAAAAAGGAACATGAATTAACCACACAGACACTGTGCATGACAGAGGGCAGAGACACATGGGTACAGACAGAAGAATTCCACTCATATGAAGTTCACAGATTTGCTAGAAATCGGAGTGGTTTTCAAAGTATGTTGCCGTGGTTAGGTGCCATCAAGTCAGTACCGACTCATAGCGACCTTGTGCATAACAGAAGGAAACACTGCCCAATCCTGGGCCAACCTCACTACTGTTGCCACACTTGAGTCCATCGATGATGCCACTTGGCCAATCCATCTCATTGGGGGTCTTCCTCTTTTTCTCTGACCCTCCACTTTACCAAACATGATATCCTTCTCCAGTGACTGATCCCTCCTGACAATATGTCTGAAGTATGAGAAACGAAGTTTGGCCATCTTGGCCTCCAAGGAGCACTCTAACTGCATGTCTTCCAAAACAGATCTATTGGTTCTTTTGGCAGCCCACGGCACCTTAAATATTCTCCTCCAACACCATAACTCAAAAGTATCAATTCTTCTACGGTCTTCCATATTCACTGTCCAGCTTTTGCATCCATATGAGGTTACTGAAAATACCATGGATTGGGTCAGGAGCACCTTAGTCTTCAAGCTGACATCTTTGCTCTTCAACACTTTTAAAAGGTCTTGTGAAGCAGATTTGCCTAATGCAATATGTCATTTGATTTCTTGACTGCTGCTTCCACGAGTGTTGATAGTTGATCCAAGAAGAATGAAGTCCTTGACAACTTCAACTTTTTCTCCATTGCTAAGAACGTTTTTCATTGGTCCAGTGGTGAGGATTTTTGTTTTCTTTATATCGAGATGTAATCCATACTGAAGGTTGTGCTCTTTGATCTTCATCAGTAAATGTTTTAATACCTCTTCACTTTCAGCAAGTAAAGTTGTATCATCTGCATATTGCAGGTTGTTAATGAGTCTTCCTCCAATCCTGATGCCA
>NW_006408521.1:48891304-48928545 GCF_000296735.1 Chrysochloris asiatica
GCATCCATATGAGGTTATTGAAAATACCATGGCTTGGGTCTGGCACACCTTAGTCCTCAAGCTGACATCCTCAAGCTGACATTCAGCTCTTGGACCTCCTCATTTCTTCCATTTGCTTTAGCATCTCTACGCTGGAGAACAAGTTTCAGTGTCTCTTCTGACATCCATTTTGATATTTTCCTTCTTTCCTGTCTTCTTAATGACCTTTTGCTTTCTTCATGTTGTTCCTGATGTCATCCCACAACTCTTCTGGTCTTCGGTCTTTAGTGTTTAATGTATCAAATCTGTTCTTCAGATGATCTCTAAATGCAAGTGGGATATATTCAAGGTCATATTTTGGCTCTAGTGGACTTGTTTTCATTTTCTTCAGCTTCAAAGTATATGGTAGTAGAATTGGATGCTGTTGGTCAAAATTTAATTATGTGGTTGGTCCAAGGTGAGAGGGAGGGGCCTTGTTGGGATTGGGGTACAGGAGCTTGAAGACTGATTGAACAGGAGGGTATGGGGGACTTTCTGGGGTAATGGAAATGTTCTTGATTTTTATTGGGGTGTGTATGGATTGAATGGTGTCCCCCACAGAATACATGTTGCAAATCTTAACTCATGCATGTAGGTATACCCGAAGGCACAACAGTTAAGCACTCTCTGGTAACCAGAGTAAGGACCAAAAAGCAGCTTCAAAGGAAAAAGAGCTGGCTCTCTACTCCCATGAAGATTAAGACCTGAAGACACTATGGGGCAAGTCTACTCTGTCCTATAGGTTTGTTGTAAACCAGATATGACTTGACGCCACCTAACCAAACACTCAGGTGGATATAATCCCATTTGGGATTGTTGTTGTTAAATGCCGTTGAGTCAGTTCTGTCTCAGAGCATCTCTGTATAGGGTTTCTGAGGAGCAGCAGGTGAGTCTGAAGCACCAAATTTGTGGTGGAGTGCTTACCCTACAGTGTCACGCCAGGAAGAGGATTTTCTTTATTATGTTAATGCAGCCATATCAGTGTATCTTAAACCTTAACACTTTCCAGATATAAAGAGAACAGATTAGGCGCAGAAGGAAGCACAACTAGAGGAAAGACAGATGCCAGATGATCTCCGAGGACCATCAAGAAGAATGCTAAGGAAGCTGAGGCCACCACTCGTCCGTCAGTTTGAGGTAATGCGGTGGCATGTGTATTGCCCTGCAGCTGGGAGCTATGCCACCAGTATTTTAAATACCAGCAGGGGGCCCCCATGGTGGACAGGCTTCAGAGGAGCTTCCAGATCAAGACAGACGAGGAGGAAGGAGAGGCAACCATTTCTGAAAGGCAAGCCTTATAAATAGCAGCAGAACACTGAAATAGTGCCAGAAGACGAGCCTTTCAGGTTGGCAGGCACTCAAACTATGACTAGGAAAGACCTTCCTCCTCAAAGTAGAGTTGACCATAATGACATGAATGGAGCAAAGCATTCAGGACATTCATTTGTTGATGGAGCACAGCTCAAATTGGAAAGAAACAGCTGTAAACATCTATTAATAATCAGTGTAGAATGTACATAATATTGATCTAGGAAAAATGGATGTTGTCAAAAATGAAATCCATATCCTAGACATTGTTGTTGTGAAGTGCCGTCAAGTTGGTTCCGACCCATAGTGACCCTGTATAGGGTTTCCAAGGAGCAGC
This sequence comes from Chrysochloris asiatica, assembly GCF_000296735.1. Lineage (NCBI taxonomy): Eukaryota > Metazoa > Chordata > Mammalia > Afrosoricida > Chrysochloridae > Chrysochloris > Chrysochloris asiatica. The sequence continues at coordinate 48,892,968 of NW_006408521.1, forward strand.
TGGTGAGCTTGAACCGCCGACCTTGCAGTTCAAACAGCTTTGCCGTCTGGCACATTAATCTACACTGTCACACCAGGACTCCATTTAGGGCCAGGAAATCCACTGTCAAATTCCTACTGCACCCACTTCAAGAGCTCCTTCACTGACTGGAATCCCCCCCAAAGTTTTCTGGGTCCAACAGCTCCACTGGCTTTTTTGTTTTGGGGTATTGTTTTTTCCTTTTCATTTCATTGTTTTTATTTCTTTATTCTTTCTTTTCCTTCTTCTCTTTCCATTCCCTTAAATGTTATCCTTTCTCTCTCTGCTTTTCTTTGTCCTTCTTTTCCTCTGTTTCTCACTTCTCCTCTTCTTTTTACCCCTTTGATCTCCACTCTCTTGTTCTTTTTAATCTTTCATTTCCTGGGTTTTTCTAAGTGTTTTTATTTTGTTTTGTTTTACTTCCTTTTATTTTCTCTCTAATTTTTCTCTTCTAGAACTCCTCCTCTTTTTTCTCTTTTTAGTTACTACATTCTTTTTTTCTGGTTATTGACTGTTTTGTTGTTGTTTTTTTTTAGCTTTTTTTTCTGTTATTATTTTTTCTTTTAATTCTTGATTGCTTGTTTGTTTATTCTGCTTTGTGTTCTTGTGTGTGTGTAAAAGGTGGGAAGGAATTCTCCTCTTTCCCACCCAACAGAAGACAGCAACTGTACCCATACAGCCCAGAGGCAACCATACCCCATGCAGCTCCACCTATTGAGTAAGAGCCAGTACCAGCTCCTATACCACCTGATCAATGATCAACACCAGCCAAACCACCACCCCACAAGCAGAAGTGCCAAGAGAACAATGCACATGCTTCATTTTCTAATGATACTCATGGGAGCCTATGAAAACCTAAGAATACATCAACATATAATCAACAATTAAATACAAATATGACAACACCTCAGTGTCCTATAGAAAACAATTTCAGCTCTCATGAAGAAACAAAAGAAAATGACTCAAACAAATGACCAAGATGCAGAGTCAGAAAACATTTATGAGAAAGAAAAGGTAATGGAGCTAACTGAAAATGAATTCAAGAGAATGAAATTTAGGTACTTTCAAAAGATTGACAGAAACATCAAGGACAGCAAGGAGAACACAGAAAAAAAAAAATTTTAGGAAAATACTATAAGAACAAACAAAATAAATGTAAATTTTGAAACAATCCAGAACCTGTGATTAGAAATCAAAATGATTAATACTAAGATTTCAGAAATGGAAAATACATTGAAAGGGCAAATGAGTGGATTAAAAGCAATGGAAGCCCAAATTAGTAAGCTTGAAGATAAATATCTCAATACTGGTATGCTAGAAGAGCAATCAGAAAAAAAAACTGGAAAATAAAATTCCAAATAGCATCTAAGACTTATGTGGGGCACCATGAAGAGAATAATTTATGAGTGATCAGAATTCCAGAACAGGAAGTGAGAATAAAAGCACAGAGAAAATTGTAGAAGAGTTGTTGGAAGAAAACGTCTCTAACATCATAAAAGACAAGAAGATAAGTAGATGAGTAGCTGAATTCACACCAAGTAGGACAGATCCCAAAAGAAAATCACCAAGACCTATCATAATTAAACTTTCCAAAACCCAAGACCAGGAAAGAATCCTGAGAGCAGCTCAGGAAACAGGAAAAGTTATCTACAAAGAAGAACCAACAAGATTACACTCCAATTTTTCAGCAGAAACCATGCAGGCAAGAAGGCAATGGGATGACATCTACAACATTCTGAAAGAAAAAAAATGTCAACCAAGAATCATGCACCCAGGAAAGCTGCCCTTCAAATACAACAGTGAAATTGGGATATTTCCAGACAGACCAAAAATTAAGGAATTTGTAATAATCAGAAAAAACTTTACAAAAAATACTAACAGGTGTATTTTGGGGCTAAGAACCAACAATAGCAGACAACAACCTGAGCTGAACATACATGACACCACTCCTCAGAACTCAACCCAGATATAGAAGTATTTAAAGTAAAACACATGGACAAGACTGAAAATAGGGGACCAGAGATATCAATTTATAATGAAATCAACTATAAAAGGAAAGTATAGATACAGAACTTCAAAATGGCAAGGAAATCAAGATAAAACAACCGTTTTTAAACAGTGGAGGTAGAATATGATCAAGAACCTATGGCATTGAAGAAAGAAGTTCAAGCTTCACTGACAAAGGCACTAGTTGTTGTTTTTTTTTTTTAAAAAAAAGCTCTAGGAATTGATGAAACACAAATTTAAACATTCAACAAACTGATGCAGTGCTGAAAGCACTCACTATTCTATGCCCAGAAATCTGGAAGACCTGGCCTACCAATTAGAAGAGATCCATATTTGTGCCCATTCCAAAGAAAGGTAGCCCAATAGAAGGAGGAAATAATCACACAATATCATTACTATCACAGGCAAGTAAAATTTTGCTATGATAATTCAAGCACTCTTGTAGCAGTGCATAGCCAATGAGCTGCCAGAAATTCAGGCCAGATTCAAAAGAGGATGTGGAATGAGGGCTATGATTGGTGACGTAGATGGATCTTGGCTGAAAGCAGAGAATACTTGGAAGATGTTTATTTGTGCTGTATTGCCTACGCAAAGGCTTTTTACTGTGTGGATCATAACAAACACAATGGATAATATTGTGAAGAATGGGAATTCCAGAACACTTAATTGTGTTCATAAGGAACCTGTACATAGCTCAAGTAGATACTGAATGGCTCAAAATCAGTAAAGATGTTCACCAGGGTGGTATACTTTCACCATATTTATTCAATCTGTATGCTGAGCAAATCATCCAAGAAGTTGGATTACATGAAGAAGAATATGGCATCAGGGCTGGAGGAAGAGTCATTACAAGCCTACAATATACCTATGACCCAGCCTTGCTTGCTAGAAATGCAAATGAAGTATGTGTTGGTGAGGAATATCAAAAGTACCACGGGCTACAAGAAGAACAAACGGATCTGTCTTGGAGTTAAGTACAGCCAGATGAGAGAATGGCAAGACTTCATCTCTTGTACTGTGGACATGTTGTCAGGGAGGACATTATACTTGGCAAAGTGGAAGGCCAGTGAAAAAGAAGAAGATCCTCAACAAGATAGACCGACACAGTGGCAGCAGCAATGGGCTCACATTTAACAATTGTGAGGATGGTGCAGGGCCAGGCAGGGTTTCATTCTGTTGTGCAGAGAGAGGATCACTATGATTTGGAACCGACTTGACAGCGCATAACAACCACAAACTGTGGAAACGTTCATTTCTGTTTATTAAAGCCGCCCACTACTGATGTTTCTGTTATAGCAACAGTATGAGATTAAGACAAGCTATGTACATTTGTCAAATTCCAATGAACCATGCAGTTAAGATCTCTGCGTACGTCACCTTACATTTTTTAAATAACAAAAGAAAAATAAATTGAACACTGCACTTTTGCCTAGATCCCATTGTTCAGGACGTAGTCACGTGGCCATGTGTATTATAAGAGACAAGAACTCTTTATACCATTTGGCCATTTGAAACGCTGGGGTCCACTTCCTGCAGAATACGCAGAGCCTCAATCTGGAGAGACAATTCATTATCTCTGCCATGAGCTATGCAAGCAAATGATCCTTCTTTTCAAGTCCTTCTAAAAGCACTTGAGAAAGAGTTCTAATAACCATCATCTAACAATTCTCATTTTCACTGCCATGCTCCTTTCTGTAACTTTTCGACATTTCTTCTTCCTTACTGTAATCAGGCAAGGCCACTATTTCTACAGCGGCTTCACCTTGAGAACCTGGCAAGGGTAGTCTGGGTAACAAATGGAAAGGAAGATCAGAGAAGAAGGTAGCAGAATTGGGAAGGAAAATGAAACAACCTTGAAAGTGTGAATGAAAACTGCACAGCAGATGCAGCACATGTGACGTTTGCCACCTTCCAGTTAGAAAGAGCCTCTCCTTTGTGTTCTGAGCTTGACTTGGCTGACTTCCTGAGGCCATACAGGGGTGCGCTGTTTGTAGCCTGTGATGAGAGCTGTCGTGGGACAACCAGTCTTTGGAAGCTTAGGTCTCTGCTGAGCCAGGTGATGGTGTCATCCAAAGTCTCCCCAACCTCATTCTGACAACAAGCATGACTGAGCTCCATCTTCACCTGGCTCTGGGCTCAAAGCCAGGCAGGGCTGAACTGTGACCAGGCTGAGAGCTAATCTCCTGTTTCCCGATACTGATGTTAACCAGAGCCATACCCAAGTTCACCAAGGACCCAAGCACCAATCACTCTGGGGATGTGCCCTGGTGTATTTCCCCAAACACCTCTCTCTCCTCCATCCACCTCTCCCCTTAACACTGGCCCATGGCACCAGGATCTCAGCTCGCTCCTCTGTGAACCACCACAGCCTGTTTCTGTTGCAGATGGATGAGAGCTGAGCAGGGTCTGCTTGTTCATGGCCCACGGGCTGCCACCAAGATCTGGTGTGAGGAGAATGACTGGAAATTGCACGGCCATTATTTTTGCCGACAAGTCCTCCTTCGCATCTTTCCAATAATGAATTGCATGAGAGCTCAGCTGTCATGAAAGCTTTTGAATTCCAGCCCTAACCGTCCTTCAGGACATTCCTAGAGGTTATCTCAGCCAGCCAGGTTGGAGAGGAAAGAGAAAAGCTTAACCCTGTAAGAATAATTATGATGTATTATTAGCAATTGATGGCAATCGAAGGCAGGATTTTCAACAGAGACACTGGTGGCTGTAATTTTTCTCTGTCATATGCACACACAAAAGCAGCTACAATGAATGACTCCAAAGTTCAGAGCAGTTTCTCCAACTAAATTTAATTCCTTAGAAGCGATGTGTTAATACAGAGCATTTTAATAAACTACATATACAGTTTGAATGTTGAAGGCACTCTTTGGTGTAGATGAAAATGTTATGCTGACCCAGTTATATGATCAGACCACTAGTTCGCTTTAATGTTGAATTTATATGGTTCTGCTATCCGTATCCTATACCGAAATCAGAGCGACCCTCAAAATGGCAGAACCACATTTTCCATAAGATCTAATCTCAATATGATGTACCTGCAGGCAGGAACTCTATCTTGTCTATTTCTCTATTCTTAGCCCCTAGCACAGTGGTAGGCATAAGCAGAGGTCTGATAAATGTTTGTTGGTTGGATATGTAATTTGAGATTCTAATATCCTGGGAAATCCATATTATTACTAAGAGGCTGGAAGCCTGAGAATATGAATTCATGCCTGGAATATGTTTGACATGGTTTAAAAATATATATAGAACTTTGTCTGTGAATGTCTTTTGTTCCTCTCTCTCAGAGTCAGATCTGAAGTGCAAGAAATGGAAACCACTAAAGGTACTTGTCTTAGCTTGAGTTCCCACTAAAGCAGCCTTAAAGAGGAACTGTTCTGTGCTGGCCTTCAGGGATGACTCCCGTAACAGAACTGGCCCACACCTCAGGGACTTCAACCTCTGACCACAAGATTACACTTGTGGCTACATTTCCGGGACCAGAAAGCTGGAATAAAGAAGCTGCCACTGTTTCTACCATTGTTGCCACAACTATCTCTCCACAGTCAGGAGGTAGCAGAAAATCCCCATGTTTCATTAGAAAACAGTCTAAAAGGCAGGAAGATGGCTTCCCTCCACCCCCTTTCTCCAGTCCAAATCCTGTGCATCTGCATTTAGTTGAGAGAAACAGAATTTGCTTCTTGGATGACCACAATGATGGATTCAAATATACCACCAATCATGAAGAGGGCACCAGACCACTTATGTCAAACGTTAGGCCACCATGAGTCTGAGCCAACTCAACGGCAACTAACAAATTTGCTTCCAGAACTCTAGTTGTAGGGGTGTCTTGGAACTGTGTTGTTCAGCTTTGCAACCTCTAGAACAAGAAGGCGTGTGGATGCAAGTCTGAGAAAGCCAATGCTTAGTGTCTACCACTCTAAGGTCTGTCCTCAACCTGTGCTTTGACCATCATCTCCTGAGGGAGAATGCACACTTCCGGCCCGTGCTTGGCCCACCCCCAGCAGCTACCATCTGAAGACAGGAGTTTCCTCTCTCATCACAAGACAGCCTGCTCTGAACTGCAGCCTTACAAGCCTTCTCTCCATTTCTCAAAAGCACCAAGCTCTTTCCAGCCACAGGGCCTTTGCATACACTACTCACTCTGCTAGAATTGTCTTCCACTAGAATTGTCTTACCTTCTCTCCCAGCTTCCGCTTCATTTCCATTCTTGGAACAAATAATTCACCTCCTGGGACTATATGCTAAGGGAGTAATGAAATAAACTGAGGTTTCTTCAAGAATATGCTCCAGACAATAGCCTAAGATTGGAAATCTAGACACTAAGATTGTACAGCCATTAAAATAATCTACTGTGAAATCTCTGTAGAAACATGGAGAATGTTTCTGATATAACATAAAGAGCAAAAGTTGTGCCACATGTGAGGTCGGCCCATCATCACGACCACCAAAAGGCAACATGGAAAGAATTGCCTTGAAAGGGGGAAGTATTAGGGAAATTATTTCTAAATGTGTTTTAACGTTCATTTTAATGCTCTACTTTTTTTTAATGTTTTATTGTGAATTATATGATAGTTTACATGGGAGAACTTTAGTTTTACATTCATTCCATTGTATATCATCTCACTGCCATGGTTCCAATCCCCTCCATGCATCCTCAACCACCCAAAGGGTATATCCCAGAAACCCGCTCCCTACATTTCCCCCTCCTCCCCCCAGTTTTCGGCCCACAGTCCCTTTCCCTCTCTGGGTCCAAGGTCCCCAGTCACTTCATCACTCCACGTCATCATCTCTGTCTCCATCTCAGGCATCTCTGTTTCTCTGGGTAGGGTCCCGCTCTCGGCTCTTCTCCATTGATGGTCCCAGAGGCTCTATTGTTTTTATGGGTTTAAAATGGCCAGTCTATTGGCACCATATGACCAGAAACTAGAAGCCAAAGAAAATCTGTCCTGACTGGTGAAAATCCAGGAGTCCTTCTTTGTAAGAACAATGTTTGAGTCAGGTAAGACTCTCTAGGACAAAAGACAAAGAATTAGCTTCTTCCAGACAAGATTGAGGCAAACACTTAACATCTTTTGTTGTTGTTAGTTACCATCAAGTGGGCTCTGACTGTTGTTGTTGTTAGGTGCCATTGAGTCGGTACCGACCCATAGCGACCCTATGCATAGCAGAAAGAACACTGCCCGATCCTGGGTCAACCTCACAATTGTTGCCACGCTTGAGTCCACTGATGCTGCCACTTGGCCAATCCATCTCGTTGAGGGTCTTCCTCTTTTTCTCTGACCCTCCACCTTACCAAACATGATATCCTTCTCCAGCAACTGGTCCCTCCTGAAAATATGTCCGAAGTATGAGAGACGAAGTTTGGCCATCTTGGCCTCCAAAGAGCACTCTGGCTGCACTTCTTCCAAAACAGTGTGGGAGGGGTGTCTGACCTCCTCTGAGGTCACAAAGGGCCTGGGTGGAGGAGAAGCAAGTTCATCAGCATCAGCCACCCAAGGCTGATTCCTCTGAAGCAGGAAGTCAGACATGCCTCCATGCTCCAAACTTTTTACCAGTTCTGAAGCCAGTTCCTCCTACGGCCCTCTCGACTTCTCTCCTGGGTTCACTCATTTGTTCCAATAGCAGCACAAAACTCACAGGCAGTACTTATGAGTTCTGTTACTAGGGAAATAACAGATTACAATTCAATCAGGAGAGCCCCTTCTCAACCACACCCACAGGCACGGCTTTTTCTAGTCCTTGCAAGCACACGCAAGTGTTTCAAAGTTCTCTTTGTTCTTTTAATCTCCAGAAGAACCCATTTGGCCAGCAAGCCTCCTGCCCAAAGGCACTCCATTTTCCCTGCTCTGTAGGCTGGGAAGCCCCATGCTCTTTCTCTGTCCAATCTCTTGTTTCTTCTGCCACTATTTCCTTATCACTGCTACTTATGTCCAGTGTCACAGCTCAGTACAATGATCTTGGATCCAAAGGACATATCCCATTCTTGGCTCTTCTTTCTTGATGGTTGCCTCTTGCTGCCTCTGGGATGGCTCATTTAAAGGCTAGCAGAATGATAAAACTGACCAATGTCCACGTTAGGTTTCCATACGCCTTACTTGCCTGGTTGTCACAAACAAGTTAGGACCCCTGGGGTCCTGGGCCTCTCTTACCCTGGCTTCCTCTGAAAGAGGGGAAGACATCTCTAGTCCAACAAGAAGGGTAACACTGAGAAAAACAGCCTGTAGACAGAGATAGGGATATCAGAACCTGAAACCCTGAGACAAGTAGCTGGCCGCAGGCAGACGACCCACAAAGATAGTGCCTAAAGCTGACAACTACAGAAGGTGCCCCATTTCCATGAAGCCTGCACCCCTTTACTAAAAAATCATGAATATTCAACATACCACTCCTCCAAATTAATATGTATTGGCCCACTCTTCAAGGAAGAGACCTCATACCTTTAGAAGCCAGTGCACCCCAACCCCAAAAGGTCTTCTCCTCTCGTGGAAACAGACAGACCCATTTCTCTCTTAGAAGTGTCCTTCCACTTTGACCTAATCTAATCTATGCTCCCTACTGCTACCAGCTCTACTCCACTCATGTAGAAAGACCTGCTACTTTCTCTGAAGCATACTTTTGCTTCGCAATAAAGAGATTCTAAGTGAATCCTTACTGTTTGTGCATGACTGAGAAGCGGCAACTTGGCGGAACTAATTCTTTAGACACCCGCAAGAACAAGAAGGACCAGGGAAAAAACGTAACATGGTCGCCCCCACAAGTCTGCTCAACTCTTTCTTTACGGGATCAGAAAGCCTCATCTTTCTCACGCAGAACAGCTGGTCGTTTTGAACTGCTGACCCTGAGATTAGCAGCCCGATTCATAACCACTACGCTACCAGAGCTCCTTGATAATGTTCCGTAGGTGTAGTAGTAAGGCCCAGAGAGCTATCTGTGACTTTCAGCATGGCATGTATAATGGACTTAAAGTGTTTGATCCAAGTATTTCTCAAATTCTTGAACACATTCCTGATCCTGGGCGCCTCATGCTATAAAGAAACTCAGAGACAGACATCACCTATTGGAATCATGAACATCAAAACGCTCTCAAACTTAGGACTTAGAAACCCAGACAGTCAGCACTGTGATACTTCCATTTACCAGAATTCCAAGGCTGAGCCTGGTCTGAAAAGGAGGCAAACAGGATGAAATTGCAATACAGTGATAGCTCACTCTCCAGAAGCTTCTACCCCTAAACTGACAATGAAATTCAATAATCAGAATCGTGCCTCTTTGGTTAACTTAAACATGGGCAAGCAAAGTAGTTTCAATACCACTAAAAAATGCCTAGTGTACTGGTGGCTAGAAGTCAGGTCTTCATGCATTGACATGGTAAGGATATAGGTATAGAGCAGGCCACCAAAGCATCACTAAATTTAAAGGTCATTAGAGTCAGTGATGACAACTGGTAAACCAACCTTCCACCAATTCTTCAAACTCCATCAACATTTTGGAATGGCTACCGATTACCTGCCTCCCATGCCAGCCAGCATTTGTAGTCTCTGAGAGCTGTCAGTGGTGGAAATTCTTCCCCCAGTGGACTGATGGTAGGATCCCGGCAGCTTCCACCTACTGGTCTTAGCATTACCCACTAGGCCACAGGAACCTTCTTCCTCCAGAAATGCAAGAAAATGTACCACAAAGCACAATTCCAAACCAGACAGAGCTGTTCATGAATGTTGAATAAATACCAAATTTCAAGGAATCAGGCAAGTCAATTCCTAGCCCTTCGAGTGAATGGAACTTCCATTTGGCGATGCAGTTGTCATTATCCCGGGGATGGCCAAGGGCTACGTGCGTTTATCATAAAACACGAAGCTTAGATTCACTATCAAGATGAAAGTTGAGTGTAGGCTCCCCAGGAGATATGCCGCTCTGCTTTCGCACGCCTAGAGTGGGGAATATTGCCTTTCAGCAAATAGTACTTCTAATTTGATCCTGCAAAGATTCTTGCCAAGAGGAAAGCACTGAGATGTCAGGAGAGGTGTGTGTACACTTCTATATGTATTTTTTATCACAGTCACATTCGCTAGGATCTCTGTCATCAATTATTTGTGACAGACAGTCAATTGTTTATCTTTCAAGAACATTACCACTTACCTTCTTCTGTAGATCTCTCCAGTATTATTGTGGGGACAAGACCATCTATTTTCCCCTCACTTCCAAGCCCTTTCCGTCATGTACTGCCCAGCATCCTGGTATAATGTCCTGGGGAGATGGGCTTTGTGAGGCTGGAAAAAAAAATGATTTTGTGCATCCCCTTTCTCTAAGGGATGTACAAAAAGTCACCAAAGCCAGCACTTAATTCAGCCAATTGTCAGGATCCTGCATGTGAAAATTCACCACTGTGTGTTAGAACAGGTGTTCCTGAGAGATGCTCCAAGAAATTGGACCCGCCAGAAGCAAAAGCATCCGCCATCCCTAATCCCCTCCCCCAACCCCCATGCAGAAAATAGAAGCCAGCTTCTGCCATGAAAACCATTTTTGCTTAAAACACCAGCCTGAAATAATTGCATATTTGTTGGGGATGGATTGGCAGTTGAGTTTTTCATGAATTTTGCTATCTTTTGACAGTAGCAAATAAGTAGGTAGAGAAATGTACTCTCTTGGGGCTTTTAACAGCAAAAAAAAAAAAAAAAAAAAATCACAGTAGGAAAATTGCACCAACGAACAAGGCGTATTTCCATAGTTTGCTGCACTTAGGGGAAGAAAACGGTCATTAAAGGGAACAGGTTGTTATATAAACAGCGGTTCTATTTCCGGGTCTTTTACTTGGCAAAAGACTTGGGACACAGTCACGGAAATTGTGGGGCTGCCAAACCTGAATTTCTATCGCGTGCTTTTACAAACAATTGGATTTATTCTTAATGCGGCCTTGCTGCATTGTTCCATTATGGAGTAGACGACTGGCTATGAAAGGACTTTGAAATCAACCACTCAGATTTGTCAGGCCTGGGGCCTGATGAATTATTCCACGCTGTTCTTTTCAATCCATGCTGTGTTGGCTGTGATTTACTGGTGGACTTCAGGGGTCTTTTTTGAACAGGGAGGGGTAAAAGTTCTCCCAGTGTGAGAATCTTAAACTGCCAATGCAATATTAACTTAATTATAAACCTTTTAACCAACCACAGACTCCATGGCTGTTTTGGGTAGAACACACTGAATTCAACTTCTGTAAACAGCACTCCACTCTCTCAATTCTGCTCACCAAGAAGAAAAGCCACCAAAGGCTCCTCTCTTTGCTTGAATTATCCATCAGCTGGCACAAATGGATGAAACTCCTATCATATGGTTAAGCACTGGACTACTAACAGAATGGTTGATGGTTTGAACCCACTCAGAGGCCCCTTAGAAGAGAGGCTGCCATGTGCTTCTAAAAGGATAAGCCTTGAAAACCCTAAAACCAGTCCCACTCTGCACACATGGGGTCACCATGAGCCAAAATCAACTTGACAGTAACCACCATGGGCTCTGAATGGCTGATACCTGGGTGACAAGGCTATTTGTTGTTATTGTTATTGCTCTTAAGTACCGTCGAGTCAGTTCCAACTCATGGCGACCCTGTATAAGGTTTCCAAAATAGGTTTGAACCGCTGACCTTGCGATTTACAGTCCAGTGTTTATCCTACAGTGCTACACCACAGCTCCAACAAGGTTACTTACTTCCAGATCAATCTGCATTTTGGTCTTGCTGTATTTTTCTCTACCATCCACACCCTGCCCTCCAGGAAGGTAGTTGGGCCTGGGTATCCCCTGGCTCAAAGGAAATGCACACACCCTGGGCCTTAAATAGAGGTTGCTTGCAGATAATCACTCTCCCTGCATTTGCTAAAGTGCAAGTTCCTTGAGAGGCTGTTGCTAGATCTGGGAGGCGAGAAGAGAGGATGAGAGTCCTAGAAGAGGGGGAAAGTGAAGGGAGTACTTCTCCAAGAAGGTAGAGGGCTATAGGTTCTGGGTGGAGGTCCAAAGCCACAGGAGGGGAGTAGGTTGTTGAGGGAAAGTACTATTAGGAGCCCTAGGAGTTAGCTAAAAAAAAGGGCCAAGCATGGGCAGTTCTAAAGGCTCAACACAAGCTGCCTGGAACCTACACATGGCCATGTGCCAGAGGAAGGAGCCCCAGTCAGGACAAAAGTTCTCAACAGCCCAGTGGGATGAGGGAAATGGAGGCAGAATGAATGTGAGTTTAAAGAGGTACTGGGACGGGGGTGGGGGTGGGGGCACAGACTTGCAGGGTGTACACTTTGGTTGTTTGAGGATGCATGGAGGGGATTGTAATCATTGCAATGAAACAAAATATGATAGGATGAATGTAAAGCTGATGTGCTCCCATGTAAACTATCATATAGCTCACAATAAAAACTTTTTTTACAAAAAGAGGTATTGTGATATTTATTAAGCACCCAAGCTATGGGTCAGTGGTCATGTAGACCCCTGATGGATGGTCTTGGGGCTTTTGTCTTCTCCAGTCTTCACCAGTACCACCTTTACCACCAGCTACGCTGACGTTGAATACATTTCAGCAGAGCTTCCAGGCTAAGATGGACTGGTTAGAACTGCCTGGTGATCGCCTTCCAAAAACCACCCATTAAAACTCGATGGAGCACGGTTCTCCTAGCCAACACTGATCATGGGATTGCATAGGACGAAGCAGCATGTTGTTCTGCCATGCGCAGCGTCACAGTGAGTTGAGCGGAGACTCAAAAACAGTTCATAATAACAACATTCCTGATACTGTGCTTGGGTCCAAGTGACTCATGGCATAACAAAGAGGCGGGTCTGATCTACCCTCTGAGCCCTCCCCTCACTCAAAGCCTAGTTCCCTGGTGCTGACATTGAACTGGTCTAAGAAGTTACATGAGAAGGTGGCCCAGAGCCTCTTCCTCTCTCTTGTCCTTCCTGTCCCTCTTCTTCTCCCCAGACACAAGACCTTAGCAAGAGGGACACCAACCTGGTTTTGTAGATCTAATGATGGTGACTGATGAAGTAGTACATGTTTAACCCCTAGAAGGAGAACCCCTTCATCCTCCATCCCCTCCCCATGCGAACCAGACACCAAGAAGTCACACCTGAACCATCACCTCATGGGCAACCGCTTCCTTCTGACCTAAGCTGTGCACTATCCGGGAAAACTCCAGGGGGCGTCCTTCACATCAGGCGCAGAGTAACGAGCGCCCCCTGCCGTCGTGATCAGCTGTGCGGCTGGAAGTGTTGCCCATGTCTGAAACCAGGGTGCAGGGCCAACGTTTTTCACTTCGTGAAAGCAGGAGACAGACGGCCTGTGGAAGCCAAGGCAATGGTGGGCTTGGACGCAACGCAAACGCTGGCGTTTCAGGGCGCAGAGAACAAATTTGGAGCCAGCCATTTGAGGCTTGTCCAGGCTGTCTCCGTCGCTAATGAAGACAATGCTGGGAAGGGGGTTTGCAGAACTGGCTGAAGATGACGGGGAAAAATCAGTTCAGACAGCTCGCTCTAGATTTAATTGTTCCATTTTGAAAATCCGTCTGGCTGCCCGGCGGGTGGACCGTGTGTCAGCCTGGTCCCGGCTGGGAGGCAGTCAGTCCGCCCGTGATTGAATTACCCACCTCCAGGCACTTGGGGTGACGGATTTGAGGGCTGGGGTGGGGGGAACAGTCCCTGGTCCTGCTTCGTCTCTGTGTCACTGCCTCCAGTCCTGCACAGAAAACCCTCACAGTTAATTTAATGACAGTCTGCAGCCCAGAAGCACCGGAGAGGGAAGGCGGCTGAGCATCTGACTTGCTACCAATTTCAATTAGTCAGGTGTCCAAGGAGGGGACAGGAGAGAGAAACTAGTGTGAGGTACTGGCGCGTCAGGCCTCAGCCGAGGTTCCGGTCCCTTCTAAGGTACTCCATCTGTTCTCACAGGGCAGGGTCTTTCTCACTCAAAAACAAAACAAACAGAAAATAAGGCCAGCCTGCTTTCACTCGGGATTATTGTGAAGAGAAACCACGAGGCGTACATGCGCACAAGCACATATACCTACAGGTAGACCTCATCCTATTGGGCTTCATTCACTTCATTACACTTCAAAGATGTTGCGCTTTTTTTTAACAAATTGAAGGTTTGTGACAACCCTGCGTCGGGCACCCTTTCAATGTGTTTACTTCATGTCTCTGTCTTATTTCAGTCATTCTCACTTTATTTCAGACTTTTTCATAATGCTACATGGAGGCTCTCTGTGAGTCAGAATTGACTCGATGGCAGAGGATTTGGGTCTTGTGGTTATTGTACATTTCATAGACTACACCAGCGTTGTGGATTTATGCACTAGACTGCAAGGTCAGTTTGAACCGCAGCATTGGCGTTTCAAGCTCACCAGCTGCTCCCTAGAGATCCTATACAGGGTCACTATGGGTCGGACCAACTTGATGGCACTCAACAACAACAAAACCCCAACCTCACGGGCGCTGCCATTATTTGTTCTTCGTTGCTGGATCAGTCACTGAGATCACTAAGGTGTTGTGTCCACTTGGCTGGTTTGGCAGTTAAGATGCGGAACTCCTCCATGATGTGACCTAATCTAATGTAATCACCACCTCCATGATCTGATCTGATGTGGCTGTAAACCCTATGTGTTGTCCAGCCTCACTCCTATGATGTTGCAAGTCAAGGTCTGACTTTGTTCTTCTGTTCTTTCAGTTTGAGAAATGCTGAGCGTTTTCTTCCCTTTTGGCTTTCTAACTCCAGGTCTTTACACAATGCTATTATAATGCTTGATTGTCACAGTGACAGCATCAATGTGCTCAAACATTGCAACAATTGTGAGGTTGGCCCAGGATCAGGATCCGGCAGTGTTTTGTTCTGTTGTGCACTGGGTCGCTCTAAGTCGGTATCGACTTGATAACATCTAAAAACAACAACAACATTATAATACTTTGTCTTCTCAGGCTGACCTTTGAAATTTTCTATTCAGCTCCTTTACTTCCACTGACTTAGTTACTCTACATTTAAGAGCAAGTTTCAGACTCTCTTCTGACATCCACTTTGTCGTTTTCTTCCTTTCCTGTCTTTTAATGACCTTTTGCTTTCTTAATGTATAATGTTCTTGATGTCATCCCACAGCTTCTTTGGTCTTTGGACATTAGTGTTCAGTGCATCAAATCTGTTCTTGAGACGATCTCTAAATTCAGGTAGTATATACTCAAGGTCATATTTTGGTTCTCTTGGACTCCTTTTAATATTCTTCAGATTAAGCCTGAATTTACATATGAGATACTGGTAGTCTAGTCCTCAGTTGGCCCCTGACCTTGTTTTAGCTGACGATACTGAGCCATCTCCATCATCTCTTCTCTCAGATGTAGTCAATTTGATTCCTGTGCATTCCATCTGGTGAGGTCCTTGTATATAGTTGTTTATGTTGTTGAAAAAAAAATTGTTTTTGCAATGAATAAGTAATTGGTCTTACAAAATTCTATCATGCCATCTCCAGCATCATTTCTATCACTAAGGCCACACTACAGATCTCTCCTCTTTGTTTCCTACTTTTGCCTTCTAATCACCAATAATTAATAATGCATCTTGATTATATGTTTAATCAATTTCAAACTGAAGAAGTCGGTTGTTGTTATTAAGTGCCGTCATGTCAGTTCCGACTCATAGTGATCCTGTACAGGGTTCCTGAGAAATAACTGGTGAGTTTTGCAATTAGCAGTCCAGTGCTTATCCTACAGTCCCACACCAGGGCTAATTCTGCAAATTCTTCTTTACCGGCTTTAAAGGTTGGTGCATACACTTCAATAATATTTGTATTGATTGGTCGTCCTTGTAGACATATAGAAACTATATTTCAAGATAGATCTTGAGATGCTCTTGTTGACAATGAATGTGACACCATCCTCTTTCATTTGTCATTTCCGGCAGAGTAAACCATATGATTGTCTGATTCGAAATGGCAATACCAGTTCATTCAGTTCATTAATGCCTAGGGTATTGATTAGTTTGCATTCCATTTCATTTTTGACAATTTCCAATTTTCCTAGATTCATACTTTGTACATTCCAAGTTCTAATTATCAATGGCTGTTTACAGCTGTTTCTTCTCATTTTGAGTTGTGCCCCATCAGCAAATGAAGGTCCAGAAAGTGTTCACGTCATTGTGGTCATCTGTACTGTGAGGGAGCAGCTCTTCTTTAGTCGTGTTTTGAGTGCCTTCCAGCCTGAGGGGCTTATCTTCCAGCACTGCCTGCATCAGACAACATCTCATTGCTATTCCTATGATTTTCAGGGGCTCGTATCGCAGACGTGGACTGCCTATCTGTTCTCGGTCTGAAAGCTTCGCTGAAACCTGTCTATTCCGTTGCTATTTGAAACACCTAGTGACATCGTTTCCAGCATCGCAGCAACACACAAGCCACCACCTGTGACAAACTGATCAATGTGTGGGATCCAACATTGTTATCAGACAATATTCTGTGTGATCCACAGGGTTTTCACTGATGAATTCTTTTAGGGGAACTGCCAGGCCTTTCTTCCTATTCTACCTTAATCTAGAAGCTCCGCTGAAAGTTGTCCACCACGAATGATCCTACTGGTATTTCAAATACTGGTGGCATAGCATTATAGCAACATGCAAACCACCATAGGATGACAAACTGACAGATAGCTGGAGAAATAAGAATATATCTGCACAGAAGCTGGTGCTCAAGTGTCCATAGCAATACAACTCACAGTTGTCAAAAGAGAAACACAATCTAAACATCCATAAACAGATGAATGGATAAACAAAACAATACAATAATATTCAGCTATAACAAGAAATGAAGTCCTCATATATGCTACCTCACAGATGGACCTCAGAAACAAAACGCTGGACGAAAGAAAGCAGACGCCAACAGTCACACACTATGTGCTTGCTTTCATAGGATATATCCAGAATAAGCAAGTCCACAGGCACACTGGGCTGGCCTGCTGATCCTAAGAATCAAAGGCACAGACAGAAGACATTGTTCCAGCTGTGCTCAGGCTAGATTGGACAACCTCCAGCCAACGGACAGATGTGAGAGCCCAGTACTCATTACTGAGCACTGCTGAGACCTTGAGGTTGTTATAGACCACAAAAACTGACCAGTGCAGGGTTATTTGTCACTTCTCGGGCTCTCTATGGACAGAAGCTGTGTCATTTTATGCATGGCCATCTCCCTGGGGATTAGCACATGAAAGGAGGGAAGGTGGAAGAGAACAAAGGAGATTCCCAGTTCGCTTCTCCAACGCTCCTGCTAACTGGTGTAAAGTTCTAACTTCAATGGAGGACATACGTGGACAGTACAGCTCTCCATTTCTGGAATAGAATATATCTTTTGGGGCTTCTCTTTAAGGATGATTCTAGCATGTGGGTGTTGATCTCTAAGGGATTGTCACGTTCGCTCTTGCGTAGAGCCTGGCACCAATGGTGTCAAATGCTCACTTGCCAGCCTGCAGTTTGAAGGAGCCAGAAGTCATCTTGGTGGCTATCTGCCCTGCGCTAGTCTGGCAGGATTAGAAGGTGGAGAACTGGGGACACCGAACAGCAGCAAGCCTGCCACAGAAGTACGTTAACCACGCCTAGCTGTTACTTACCATTCACCAGTGAAAGGCATTTACTGTGTCTTATTAAAATTGGAGGATTAAGAGGCCCCTTTCTTGATTAATGACTCTCTCACCCCAATAACTAGAAGCATAATTAAATTTCTACCATGGAATCTTCCAGGGCATACATGTTGCATTGTGCCCCCAAGTCTTTTTTTTTGACATATTTTATCCAGCTTAAAGGCACAAGGTATTCTGAACCCCGAAGTAGAATGCTTTTACAATACTAATAGTAGTGACAGAAAGAAATTCTACAGACTGTTTCTACAGCACAAATGAATTTATATGCTTAAAAGAACAGCTGCTTTCCCTTTAGGACAGACAAACATGGGTGTCATGATCTCCTTTTAGGGAAGTAGACAAAACTCCAAGCCAAACCACTGCTGTTGAGTTCATTCTATCTCATAGTGACCCAAAGGACAAAACTGAACTCCCCCATAGGGGTTCCACTGCGAGACATCTTTACAGAAGCAGACTGCCACATCTGTCTCCTATGGAATAACTGATGGGTTTGAACCACTGAGTTTTTAGTGAGCACCTGAGCACTTTAACCACAGTGTCACCAGGCATCAATAAATCAAACATGAAAAGGTCTTCCATTGACATCATTGATTCCCTCTCTGCATTTCAATTTCATCTTGAAAAAATTCAGACGCTGATGGGCTCTTCAAGCTAGTGCAACCCCATAACCTGACCAATCAGAAAAGGGACTTACTCAGAATGACTCACTAGTAATTAGTAAGGGTCAGCTGACCACCCAAGTTCAGTGCTTCCTGTTATCACACTCCACTTGGCAGTGCTCCGTCTCCCCCCCACCCCCGGCCCACACATACACATACATGTATGTACACACACTCCATTCATTCGAACCAACATTTACCAAGCACCTTCTCTATGTGAGGCGTTATGGAAGAGTCTCATTCAACGTTCGATCCTGCACAGAGGCTGAAATGCTCAGGTCCTTCCAGACGCCCTCCTTTGCAGCTAGAATTCCAGGTGTGCTTTAGGTGAAGCAGTCACATGTACTGACACAAGACCTGGTCCCGAACTACATTGCACGGCAAGAAAGATGTGTGAATGGACTTCGATTTAAAGTGGAATTACGTGGGAAGAGAAGTGTAGGACATTCACTTTCCTAGTTTGGAACCTAGCTGAGATGGCACATCTCTGGAGACAGGGGCTGGAGCAAGTAGAAATCTCACTCCAGAGCTTTCTGACCTTGGAGAAGCAGCAGCATCTTGGGTGATCCAGTTCTACAATGGAATCTGTTTTTTTCTGCCTTCCCATTATTCTCTGGTAGCGTAGTGGTTACGAATCGGGCTGCAAACCGCAAGGTCAGCAGTTCGAAACTACCAGCGGTTCCGCGGGAGAAAGATGAGGCGTTCTGCTCCCGTAAAGATTTACAGCCTTGGAAACCCTGTGCAGGGTCACTATGAGTCGGAACCGACTCCACAGCACTTAACAACAACAACAATTATCCTATTGGCAAGTTAGATTTCCTAATAAGTCATTTCTACTTAAATAATCCTTGCTTCTAGGGAGCCTGGATTGTTCATTCTTCAGGCAGTCCATGGGTATACTCAAGATTCTTAGCCAACACAAGAATTCAAATGCATGTTGTTGTTGCTAATGTCATCAAGTACCAACTCATAGCATCCTTATGCACAACAAAACAAACACTGCCCAGTCCTGCACTAACCTCACAATCATTGCCATGATTGAGTTCATTGCTGCTGGCACTGTGGCAATCCATCTTGTTAGGTGTCTTCCTCTATTTCAATGGCCCTCCACTTTACCAAGCACGATGTCCTTCTCAAGGGACTACTCCCTCCTGACAACATGTCCAAAGTATGAGAGACAAAGTCTGGCCATCCTGGCTTCTAAAGAGTAATCGGGTTGTACTTCTTTCAATATAGATTTGTTTGTTCTTTTGGCAGTCCATGGTACTTTTAATTTTCTTCTCCAACACCGTAACTCAAATGCATGAATTCTTTTACAGTCTTCCTTATTCAATGTCCAAATTCCACACCCATATTAAGATTATTGAAAATACCATGGCTTGGGTCAGGTACACCTTAGTCCTCAACCTTACAACTTTGCTCTTAAACACTTTCGAGAAGTCTTGTGCAGCAGATTTGCCTAATGCAATACGTCGTTTGATTTCTTGACTGCTATTTCCATGAGTGTTGGTTGCTCAAACAAAATGATGTCTTTGACAACTTCAATCTCTTCTCTATTTAGCTTGATGTTATTTATTGGTCCTGTGGTGAGAATTTTTGTTTTCTTTACATTGAGGTGCAACCCATACTGAAGGCTGTGGTCTTTGATCTTCATCTAAATATTTTAAGTCCTCTTCACTTTCAGCAAGCAAGTTTGCATCATCTCCAATATTGCCACGCTTTTCTGATACCACGTTCTTCTTCATATAATCCAGCTTCTCAAATTGTTTGCTCAACATACAGATTGAATAAGTATGGTGAAAGAATACAACCCTAGTCAACACCTTCTCTAATTTTAAACCACTGTGTTCCCTTGTTTTGTTCAAACAACTGCCTCTTGGTCTATGTACAGATTCCTCATGAACACATGAAGTGTTCTGGAATATTCATTATCCGCAATGTTGCCCATAGCTTGTCGTGATCTATATAGTCCAAAGCCTTTGCATAGTCAATAAGGAACAGGTAAACATCTTTCTGGTATTCTCTGCTTTCAGCCAAGATCCATGTGATGTCAGCAATGATATCCCTCATTCCACATCCTTGCCTGAATCCAGCTTGAATCTCGGACAGTTCCCTGTCAATGTACTGTTGCAGCTGTTTTTTTATGATCCTTAGCAAAAATTTACTTTCATATGATATTAATGATATTATCTGATGATTTTCACAGTTCATTGGGTCACCTCTTTTTGGAATGGGCACAAATATGGATCTCAATCCAATCAGTTGGCCAGGTAGTTGTCTTCCAAATTTCTTGGCATAGGTGAGTGAGTGCCTCCAGTGCTGCCTCAGTTTGTTAAAAAATTTAAATTTATTTTCCATCAATTGTTCTTTGCCTTGTTCGTTGACAATGCCTTCAATCCACCTTGGACTTCTTCCTTCAGTATCACTCACTGACTCTTGCTCATACGCTACCTCTTGAAATGGTTGAACATCAACCATTTCTTTTTGATACAATGACTGTGTATTCCTTCCATCTTCTTTTGTTGATGACAATAGTTTGTCCATACAATCCTTCAGTATTGCAAGTCAAGGCTTGAATTTTTTCTTCAGTTCCTTCAGCTTGAGAAATGCTGAGCATGTTCTTCCTTTTTGGTTTTCTAACTTCAGGTCTTCGCACATTTCATTGTAATGTTTAACTTTGCCATCTTGAACTGACCTTTGAATTTTTCTGTTCATCTCTTGTACCTCCTCATTTCATCCATTTGCTTTAGCATCTCTATGCTGGAAAGCAAGTTTCAGAATGTCTTCTGACATCCATTTTGATCTTTTCCTTCTTTCTTGTTTTCTTAATGACCTTTGGTTTTCTTCCTGTATGATGTTCTTGATGCCATCCCACAACTCTTCTGGTCTTTGGTCTTTAGTGTCTAATTCATCAAATCTGTTCTTGAGATGATCTCTAAATTCAGTTGGGATATGTTGGAGGTCGTATTTTGGCTCAGTGGACTTGTTTGCATTTTCTTTAGCTTCAACCTGAACTTGCATAGGATCAGTTTATGGCCTGTTCCTGGCCTTGTTTTGGCTCAGGATACAGAGCTTTTCTACTGTCTCTTTCCAAAGACATAGTCTATTTTATTTCTATGTAATCCATCTGGTAATGTCCATGTGTATAGTCATCTTTTATGTTTTTTAAAAAGGGTATTTGCAATGAAGAAGTTATTGAGCTTGCAGAATTCTATCATGCATCCAAGCATCTTCTCTATCACCAAGGCCATATTTTCCAACTACTGATCCTTCCTCTTTATTTCTAGCCTTTGCATTCCAATCACTGGTAATGATCAATACATCTTGATTGCATGTTTGATCAATTTCAGACTGAAGAATATGGTAGAATTCTTCTTCAATTTCATTATCACTGGCTTTAATGGTTGGTGCATTAATTTGAATATTAGTTGTATTAACTGGTCTTCCCTGTAGGTGCATGGATATTATCCTACCACAGACACCATTGTACTTCAAGATAGATCTTGAAATGTTCTTTTGAGGATGAATGTGACACTATTTCTCTTCAATTAGTCATTCTAGCATAGTAAACCACGTGATTGTCAGATTGAAATGGTCAATATCTATCTATTTCACCTGCTTAATGCTTAGGTTATTAATGTTTATGCATTCCACTTCATTGTTGACTATTTCTAATTTTCCTAGATTCATCCTTTGTACATTTTATGTTTCTATTATTAATGGATGTTTACAGCTGTTTCTCCTCATCTTGAGCTGTGCCCCACCAGCAAATGAAAGTCCTGAAAGTTTCACTCCATTTGCATCATCACAGTTGAATCTACTTTGAGGAGGCAGCTCTTCCCCAGTAGTATTTTGAGTCTCCTCCAACCTGAGGGGCTCATCTTCCAGCTTTATATCTGACAGTATTCTGGTGCTATTCATCATATTTCAATATTCAAAATTCTGGTGCTGACAGCATTCCACTGTTATTCATTAGGTTTTCCATGACTAAATATTCGGAAGTAGTCCACCTCTCCTTCTTCCTAGTTTGTCTTAGTTTGGAAGCTCAGATGAAACCTGTCCACCATGGGTGATCCTTCTGGTATTTAAAATACTGGTGGCATGGGTTCCAGAATCACAGCAACGTGCGAGCTACCACAGTACGACAAACTGACAGACACATAGTGGGGCGTATTAGGAGAGACCAATCTCTAAGGAAGGACACCATCTTAGTTCTCCAGTGCTGCTATAACAAAAACACTACAAGTGGATGACTTTAACAAACAGAAATTCACTTTTTCGTAGTTTATGGGGTTAGAAGGCCAAATCCAGAATGTGGGCTCTGGAGAAAGGACCTTGTCTCCTCTCAGCATCTGTACACTAGGTTTCTTTGGAGAGCTCCATGAGTCTTGGCATCAATCTTTCCCTGGACCTATGAGCTTCACAGTGTGGGACCCAGGTCCAAAGGATGCACCCCAGTCCTGGCTCTCCTTTCTTGGTGGTAATACACCCATCTTTCTCTGCTTAATTCTCTCTCCTTTTATCTTGTGAAAGATAAAAAGTGTTGCCGGCCACACACGTTCCCTGGAAACTCCCTGACATCGCACCAGGGTTATGATGGGATTAAGGGTATTACAGTCCACACTTAATCCTCTTACAGGTTTATCACATCAGGGGGGATCATCAATCATCACATAACTGCCAAATCACTGAGAATCATGGTCCAACTAAGCGAACACATATTTTGGGGATACAAAATACATTCCCTGACACACATAAGGCTTGGTAAAGTAGAGGGTCAGCAAAGAAGAGGAAGACCGAACCAATGAAATGGATTGACAGAGTGGCTGGAAAAACGGGCTCCTACAGCAACAATTGTACGGATGGTGAAGGATCAGGCAATGTTTCATTCCATTATAGATAAGATCAATATGCATCAGGTGCAACTCAAGGGCACATTAACAACACTTAAACAAACCACAGTGGATTAGTATTAGCACAGAACTAAGAGCCCCAATCAGTACTTGGGAAACTTGAATTATTTAAAACATTGGCTAGAACTCAGATGTTTCTCTAATCCAGATTGCCCTTCCCACAAGAAGTTCAGATTAGACATGTGTGACCAAATACATAGACACCATAGGAAATGTAAACCCAGAAAGTTAATGCTTTTAGACAAGAATGTAGAAATGTGCTCATTTGAGTTAGTATATGATGGGTCATAGGATTACATTCATTTTAGTGTGAGTTTTAGATGACAGTTTCATAATGGTTAGAATCACACCTGATGCTTCAGCAAGGTAAGTGGGTTTTGTTGCTGTTGTTTAGTGCCATCAAGTCGGTTCTGACCCATAGTGATCCTGTATAGGGTTTCCAAAGAGCGGCTGGTGAGCTTGAACCACCAACCTTGCGGTTCAAATCAACCTTGCATGTCAGCGCTTTAACCCACAGTACCATAGGTACAGCATGTATGGAGACACTAATTCAAAACGGAATCACTAATATGGGCAACCGTTTCCAGATGCAGGAAGGTAAGGGCCTGAGAGTTGTAGAACACCATTTTTTGCCTGGCATGCAAACTTTCCCATCTGCCCTTTCGGTTACATTCCTCACATAATCCACATCTGAGATTCATCGTAGTGCCCAGTTCTCCCGGATCAAGTTGGTTCACAGGAGTCCATGGTCCCCAGGCTACACCAACTGCCTTCCTGAGACGCATCAACTTGGAACTGAAGGTCAGGGAGCTGGAAGAGGGTGTGAGTTTGCCAGTGGTTGTCTACCCAGAAACATGGAGAAAAAGGTTGATTTTAAGCTGCAAAGATTAGACAGGGATATATTAGGGACAGAGCAAGTCCTAAAAGATAGCAGAAAGCCTCATCTTTTTTCCTCTCAGAGCAGCTGGTGGGCTCAAACCACTGACTTTGTGGCATGGAGCCACCACAGTCCATAATAATAATGATTGTTGTTGTTGTTGTTGTTAAATGCCGTTGAGCCGATGCCGACCCATAGCGACCTTGTACAGGGTTTCCAAGGAGCAGCTGGTGAGCTTGAGCCACCGACCTTGCAGTTCAAACGACTTTGCAGTCTGGCGCATTAACCCACAGCACCACACCAGGACTCCTAATAGCAGTGACAATTATGGTTTCATTAATAGCTGTTTTATTAATGGTTTCATTAATAGCATCATTACTGTTACTCTCACTGCTGGTGGAAGTTAGTGGGGAGAGTGTGAGCTGCCCAAAAGATGAGGCTTTCTGCTCTTGTGAAGATTTAA
The DNA here is from genome assembly GCF_000296735.1 of Chrysochloris asiatica. Lineage (NCBI taxonomy): Eukaryota > Metazoa > Chordata > Mammalia > Afrosoricida > Chrysochloridae > Chrysochloris > Chrysochloris asiatica. The sequence continues at coordinate 48,917,559 of NW_006408521.1, forward strand.
GGCCTTGGGAACCCTATACAGGGTCACTGTGAGTCAGAACTGACTTGATGGCACTAAACAACAGCATCGTTACTGTTACTCTCACTGTTGGTGGAAGTAGTGAGGAGAGTGTGGGCTCTCTCACACAAGCACAAGATGATGGGAGTGATGCTCTTGCACCCTACTCTCTGGTGGGCAGGCACAAGGGGCTGGAATTAGAAGGTGGAGAGGAGACTCAAATGTAGAAACACATTGGGCACCCAAATGCCTGTTACTGTCTTCTGTTAAAATTGTCTAAGCACTTACTCTGAACCAAGCCCTCACTAGGCATTGCCTCATCTGACACTCATGACTGAAATACCAGGAACTACTCCTGTTGTCCCTGCTATACAGATGAGGAAACAGTCTCAGAGACCTTCCCCAAGGCCACGTGGCTCTCAGAAGCTCTCGTGAGAAAATGCACCCCGACATCTGCTCCAGAGGCCCAGCATGTCTATGCTCACTTCAGGCCTCATCCAGAGCGGAGAGGGCAAGGACTTCTCGGAAAGGCCCCTCACATTTGCCAACACAAGTCGTCGGAGGAAAAAGAGAAACGTCACACAGTGACTCCCAAGGGGGAATAATCTGTGCCCTGTGTCCATCTGACACTTAAAATGTCACTTTCAGTCCCTATTGTTGTTGTTGTTAAGTGCCATTGAGTTGGTTCTGACTTACAGCAACCTTGTATAGGGTTTCTGAGGAGCGAGTAGTAGGTTTGAACTGCTGCCCTTGCAGTTAGCAGTCCAGTGCTTATCTGACAGTACCACACCAGGACCCCTCAGCCCCTCTTGAACATCACAGAAGTTGAGAAGGAAGCCTGAACTAGGTGTGGGAGAAGGCCAAATGGGAATTGGGGCATGGTTTTCCATGAAGAAGAGACTATGCACAAAGTGTGTTGTTGTTGTTGTTGTTAAGTGCTGTTGAGTCAATTCCAACCCATAGCAACCCTGTATAGGGTTTCTGAAGAACAGCTGGTGAACTTCAACCACCAACCCTGCGGTTCAAAGCAACTTTGCATTGTCCAATGCATTGACCCACAGCACCACACCAGGACTCCATGTACAAAATACAAAGCCCTTATTGGGGAGAACCATAAAATGGACTTTGTAATTTTTCCACAACCTTCTACACTGAAAACTTGGAACTTCTTACACCGCAGTGAAGGATTTCCTGGGACACAACACTTTCAGAGCTAAAGCCAGGATGGCCCAAGACCAACCAGGAGAGTTGGTTCCACTAAGCGTGCTATTGACCATAGTGGCCACTGCATGATTCCCAATGCCAACCAGTCACCAAGGGGTAACACAGAGTCCTAGTCCCACACATCACAGCCTTAGGCATTTACTAATCCCAGGTCCCTCTGAGCATTAACTGAATGTCTTTCTAGCTAGATGTCAGGCAGCTCATTTGCATAATTAATTTATGCCACCTGAAATGTCCCATGAGTTTAGCATCACTCTTCACCCATCTAATGAAAGGATTGACTTTAAGACCACCTTTGATCATTAAAAGCACAATGAAGACATCCCCCCTATTCCTTCTCTCTTAGAACCTGTCATCAGTCAACCCATAGCAGAAGGCCTCCTTTGCTCCCCACAAACATGCTTGCCGTAGCCTTGTGTTTAATTAGTAGTCTCTTTCTTCAGATGAGATTATCGTGTCCTGCGCTGGATTTCATTCATAAGATCACTTGCTTCTCATATGGCAAATTTTTGCTTGACTTGCTCATTCATTGCAGGGCATATGGTACGCACCACGCAGAGCAATGATGAGCTCAGCTGAAACTCAGAGAGAACAGGGGGAAAGCCAACACAGTCTGACATCAATGTCATTTGATTGGCCATCTACTATGTGCCACATACTACAGCACATACTGTCACATACTATGGACAGAACCAACTCAATGGCACTTAGCAACAACAATAACCAATTAAAGTATTTAAAATAATATGCAGGCCCCAAAAAAAATTTTTTTTGAGGGCCACAGTCACCCAGATACCCCTTTGGGTAAAAATCTGGTCATTATCTGAGGGACCCTGGCATGACCTTTAGCTCACCTCCCCCACCTTTAGCATTGGGGCCATTTCTGGAAAATGGGTCTGGAAAGTGGGAAGTAGTCCATGCATTGATGTTAAACAGTGGTTCTCAACCCTAGTTGTTGTTAGGTGCCATCCAGTCAGTACCAATTCATAGTGACATTATGCACAACAGAATGAAACACTGCCCAGCCCTGCGCCAAACTCACAATCGTTGGTATGCTTGAATTCATTGCTGCTGCCACTGTGCCAATCCATCTTCTTGGGTGTCTCCCTCTTTGTCATTGACCATCCACTTTACCAAGCATGATATCCTTCTCCAGGGACTGCTCCCTCCTGATAATATGTCCAAAGTATGAGAGAAGAAGTCTGACCATCTTGGCTTCTAAGGAGCACTCTGGCTGTACTTCTTCTAACACAGATTTGTTTGTTCTTCTGGAAATCCATGGTACTTTTAATATTCTTCTCCAACACCATAACTCAAATGCATCAATTCTCCTATGGTTTTCCTTATTCACTGTTCAACTTTCACATACATATGAGGCTATTGTGAATACCATGGTTTGGATCAGATGTACCTTAGTCCACAAGCTGACATCTTTGCTCTTGGACACCTTAAAGAGATCCTGTGCAGCTGATTTGACTAATGCAATACGTTATTTGATTTCTTGGTTTCAACCTAAGATACTCATTCAAATAACTTGGAGATATTAAAAATGCCTAACAATACACTGGCTCCACCCTAGAACAAGTACATTTTAGAAGCTTGTTTTTTAAAATCTCCTCAAGTGATTCTAATATTCACCCAGGGAGGATAGTTACTGGTCTGGCGGGAGGAAACCAAAGCCTATATCCAATTGTATGTTGATCAAGATCCAGGACCCTGGATTTAGAGCATCTAGGGTTCAATCCTACTCCACCACAGGCTGGCTACATCATCTAGGGAGAAATTTAACACAGGCCTCAGGATGTCTATCTGTTAAATGGGGATAATAGTACGATCCACTTTCCCCCCAAGTGTTTCTAATGAGTAGCCAACGCTGAGAACCAGTAATTGGGATACTTCCAGCTCTAACTACTTTATGAATTTCCCTTGTGTGAAGAGGAAATGAGTATTGCAGCATCCACTAAGTCTTGACTTACATGCTCCATTGCGATCCCTCAAGGACTGGGGATAAAGGACCAGGACCTGGATCTACCTAACATACCCCCCAAGAGTATACATCCTAACCCCCCTACATATAATCTTTAACAGCTAGGGATAAGAAGTACCTTGAAAGCCTGTCTAGGAAGATTTGACTTGGGAAGATTACCTCTGCTGCATGAATGGTCTTCCATCAAGAAAACTCAAAGAATTCTAGTAACAAAGTACTGCATCTTGAATCACCTGATGCAGGTGTCATTCTGGTAATATTTCCATTATTCACTGAATTTCCGTAACGAGGAGGCTAACTATGGGGCTTCCATTTGAGACACACACATTTATCATTTGATTAGAAAAGATTAGCTATTTTTAGATAAAACATATATCCCCTAACAGGGATGGACAGTTATAAATAACTTGGGGAACTCTAGCCGACGCCCAAAACATCATGATTTAGGTTGAAAGAAAAAGGCTTTCTGATCACTGTCCTTTTGTGTTCCCCAGCCCATTTTTCATGTTTACTTGCTGTCACCCCAGATAAGTGATCACCTTGGCTGTATCCCATTTCTTCACGAGCTAAGGTGAGAGGAAGAATTGTCACAATCCATAGGGCAAGATCAAGGCCCCAGGGGTGAGAGGCAGGGGTCTGGTGCCTTTGTACTATGACCTAACAGTTCATGAGCCCACCTCCAATTACCTCTGACAGCTGGTGGAGATACCACAGAGAGGAATTCAATTAGACTTCTACTCAAGCTGTCAGGTGAAAGCGGAACTTGGAAGCCCAACAAAGGAAGCTGAGCATCTTTTTCCACACTGAGACAGAGGCATGGTTTTCCCATGAGGTTCCTCCTCCCAGACATTGGAGCAACTCAGGTAACTTCTGATGTAAAAAGGAAAGGCACACCTAAGGACCAAAGCTGGGACATTTGGAGCAATAAAAGAGAGAAAGTATATATTCGAATCCGAAGTATAAAATACCCATGATTCCAGAGAAGACTTCTACTTCTGGGAAAACAAAGAAGATGTACTTTTTCCTATTCTTCCCACTAAATACAATTAAAAACTCTGGACATTATACATAAAGCAAACATCAAAAGACTGAACGTTGGAGGAAAGAAGACAAATCCACTAGGGTCCTTGAGACCTGAGAAATAACATGATGCTATGTCCTCAGGCTTGCTCTCTCTTGTTCGCTCTCAGCTTTCCTAACACACGGAGCAGATGCAGGTGATAATCAGGAAATGCCAACACACACACACACAAAAAAAATAATAATAAGAGTTCTGACAAAACCCTACTTTCTCTAGCCAGAAGATTGAAAAAGAACCAGTCTAGCAAGCCAGAAAACCTTCAGATAATAACTATTGTACTCCGGCTAAACACTAACGAATGAACGGTGGTCCCGCCGCTACCTATGCCCGCAGAGCCAAGTAAAGGGCCTAGATTTCCACCCTGAGAAGCCTCTTTCAGAGAAGACTGGGACTTTCATCCCTGATAGGTGCTAATATGACCCACAGTGTCACTGGCGACCACAGGGGAACCTCACTTCTACCCTTGTTGTTGTTGTTGTTGTTGTTATGTGCTGTGGAGTTGGTTCCAACTCACAGTGACCCTGTATAGGGTTTCCTAGGCTGTAAATCTTTACGGGAGCAGAATGCCTTATCTTTCTCCCATGAAGCAGCTTCTACCCTACTCAGTAGTAATAAGGCCCCTCTGCCTGTCCCCACTGAGGAAGTATCAGAGAATGCCTAGGGGAAGTGCAAGACTTTCTCCATCGCCCAGCAGGAACATGGCCACTCAGTGCCACCTCAGTGTCAGTGGAGACCACCTGGGGCACCAGAACACCTATCCACCCCAACCCATCAGTGTCGGGTATCAGTAAAGGCCAGGTGAGGAGCCTGGACTTCTACCTCCATCTGACATTAACATACAAGTGCTGCAACGTGCCCTTCCAAAGTGTTGTCAAGAAAGTCAGCTAAAACAAATGGTTTATGTGAGTCTAAAATCTCATACATGGTCTGAAAGTGTCCACATTTCAATCAAAAATCATTCATTATGCCAAGAACCAGAGCAAGCTCAATCTGAATGTGAAAAGACAAGCAATTCATGCCAATCCCCAAATGACAGAGACATTACAGTGAGGATACAAAGATTTAAGGATGGAAGATCATACAAGAATTGATGCATTTGAGCCATAGTTGTTGCTGCTATGTGCCGTGGAGTCAGTTCCAACTCACAGCAACCCTGTACAGGATTTCCAAGGCTATAAATCTTTACGGGAGTAGAAAGCCTCATTTTTCTCCTGTGGAACAGCTGTAGTTTCAAACTGCTGACCTTGCGGTTCGTAGCCTGATTCATTAACCACTACACTACCAAGGCTCCTTGAGTCACGGTATTAGAGAAAAATATCTGAAACTACCACAGACTGCCAGGAGAATGAATTGCTCTGTCCTGGAAGAAGTACAGAGTGCTCCCTAGAAATGAAGATGGTGAGACTTTGTCTCTTGCACGTCGGACATGTTGTCAGGCAGAACCAGTCCCTGGAAAAGAACACCGTGCTTGGTAAAGTGGAAGATCAATGAAAACCAGGAAGACCCTCAACAACATGATGGACACAGTGGTAGCAGTAATGGGCTCAAACCTAACAATTGTGCTGCTGGCTCAGGGCCAGACAGTGTGTGGTTCTGTTGTACACAGACAGGGTCACTGTGAGTTGGAACCAACCTGACAGGACCTAACGACAACAACATGATAAAATCTTTCAATTAGCAATGATAACATGCTTGAAAAAAGTAAAAGAACAGAAAGAAGATTTAGAGAAGGATCAAGTGGAAATTGTATCATTGAAAATACAATAACTGAAATAAAAACTCAATGGATGGACTGAGCAGAAAAAAACAGACACAAAAGGAAGAAATAGTGAACTGAATACACTGAACTGAGTGAAAATGAAAACACAACATATCAAAATTTCGGGGACATAGCTAAAGTAGTCCTGAGAGGGAAAGTTAAAGTGTTAAATGAATATGGTAGTAAAGAGGAAAAGCCTCAAATAAATAATCTAAACCCGCATCTTAAGAGCCTAGAAAAAGTATAAAACAAAAAAACCCAAAGCCAAAAGGAAGGCAAAAATAAAGATACGCGAAGAAATCAGTGAAATTTAAAACAAAATAACAGAGAAAATGAATGTAACAAAGAGTTGGTTCTTTGAAAAGATCAATGAAATTGACAGATCTCCAGCTAGATCCTCAGAGAAAAAATCAGAGAAGACACAAATTACTAATGTCAGGAATGAAGCTGAGTGTACCACCCTGCAAACAAACAAACAAAAAAATAGAAAGGGAATAGGATGAACAATGTTACACACAAACTATCACAGTTTACTCAAAACGTAAACAGACCATCTGAGAAGCCCTAGAGAGAGGGTCACTAGGAGTTCCAATCAACTCAACAGCAACAGACTTGGTTTGTTCTCGTTGTGTTTTGTGTAACAATTAAGAGACTGTCATTCAAAATGTTTAAAACATCCAAATGGAACATCTGTAGACCCAAACAGCTTCACTGAAGAATTTTAGACAAAATGTTTTGGATTATTTTGCTTACTTGTTTGTTTGTTTTAATTAACACCAATTCTACACAATCTCTTAAAGAAAATAAGAGGCAGGAACACTATGAAAATCATTTTATAAAGCTAGTATGATCCTGATAGCAAAATCAGATGTTGTTGTTGTTGTTGTTGTTAAGTGCCGTCGAGTCAGTTCCAACCCATAGCGACCCTGTATAGGGTTTCCGAGGAGCAGCTGGTGAGCTTGAACCACTGACCTTGCAGCTCAAACAGTTTTGTAGTCTGGTGCATTACAGACCAGCATTCCTCATGAGTACATTGTTGTTAGGCGCCATCAAGTTGGTTCTGACTCAGTGACCCTACACATAACAGAAAGCAACATTACCAGGTCCCATGCCATGCTCACAATTGCTATGTGTGAGCCCATTTTTTCTACCGCTATGTCACTCCATCTCCGTGAGGGACTTCCTCTTTTTCGCTGGCCCTCCACTTTACCAAGCATGATGTCCTTCTCCAGGGACGGGTCCTTCCTGACAACATGTTCAAAGTACAAGAGACAAAGGCTTGCTATGAAACTTAACAACATTAGCAAATAGGATTCAGCTATAGTCACAGAATAGTCACAAAAATTCACAGAAGGCAAAGCTACAACTGTCTTTGGTTGGTTCATATCCAGGTCCTTTTGACTCCAGATCTTTGATTTCATCTTCTGCTACCACACATAGGGAACAGATCCTATGTCTGTCTTGGTCCCAAAGACTAGCCACCTGAGTCCATGTCTGAAAAAGGAGTAAGTGACCAAAGCAACTGACAATGGAAGGGACGAAGAGTAGACAGGCCCAACCTGAAGAGGCAGATTTTACCTCTTATCTGAACACCAAAGCCCTAGAAGAAACAGCTGGGATCAGAGAGACACGGGAAAACAGTGAAAGGGTGGAAACAGCACCACTGATGAGCTTGTCAGCCAAGCTGACGTATGAGGCATCAATCTCTCGGGAACATCACTAAGATTCTGGGGGCTGCAGTACCGACAGCCCCCATGCTCTCAACAGCACAGATGACTTCAGTTTGTCAATTAAGAGATGCAGAGAAGGATGTTTCCATGGGCAATCATCTGACCACCATCATCACAAAATTAAGGGCAGAGATGACATCCTAAGTCTACTTTATTTCTCAGTCCTGGAGAGAGTGTGGTGACTCCGCTTTCAGGACAGCAATTTGGCAATGCATGTCAAGAAACTTTAAAATGTCAGCCCATCCAAACCAGTCATTTTGTTTTTCAGAACCAAGTCTGAGAAAATGATCCACAATGAAGTCAACACACAGGAAATGTTCTTTATTGTTAACAATGTACATATTCATTACAGAAGTGACAGGGTAAATTAGGGTATGAAGAATTACAGCCATATGATAGAATCTTACATCATTGTCTAAAGTATTTGTAAAGAGTTTTTAATGACATGAAAATATGCTGAAAGAGTAGAATATAAAATTGAACATAAATTGGGGAAAGAAAAGTTTATGTATGAGATGGCTTCAGAAGATTCATGGAAGAATTCCATTACTTTTTAATTCCATGTTTCCACACAACTGTTTGAAGCCTCTATTAGTGCTGCAAAAAATGGCACCAACCAGCCTGCCTCACAACGCTCTACACATCTGGGTTCAATAATTCATCACAAGGGCTACAATGACCTCAGACACCAGACTCAGAGTTCCAGGGTTTATGAGGGGCCAGAAATGCTCAGGGCACAGTTCTTCCAGTCAGAACAGCCTCTCCTCTGCCGTGGCCACAAGCAGGTCTCTCTCTGGCCCTTAGCTTGTTTGCCTGGCCTCTGCCCTGCTCTAGCACTGTTACAAAGCTCTTTTAGGACTGCCGATAAAGCCTCCCAGGGCACACCAGTCCACCACAAGCCTCAGCCTGAAGGCAGTGGGACTAGCTCTGTGGATCAGCAAACTTAGTCCCCCAACTAAGTATCTGAAGGCACCCCACTCCACAAGCAAGCCTCCTGCCCAAAGTCACTCAGGTTTACTTGCTCCATGGGCCAGGAAGCCTAGCGCTATGTCTTCTGCTCTGGCTCTTAGTCTTGCTGCTGCTGATCCTCTGCCTCCCTCCTCCAGCATCTCAGCTTTCTGTCCCTGGGTCGAGGAGGATCAATGTGCAGGCATCTTGGGGTCCACTCCACTCCTGATGCTTCTTCTTTGATAGCAGGAAGATCCCCCCTTTCTGCTTCTGAAGTGACTCATTGTATATCCAACAGGATAAAACAACTGACCACTCATAATAATCTCTGTTAACTATCAGTCACAACTGAATCTTAAACTCACCAGCATCTCCCCCACCTACTCCTACCCAGACCCATCAGGAAAAAGTCACTTGATGGGAGCTTACCAAGACTGTGGCTAAAAGAGACATTACATCATTCACTGAACCCCAAATGCTAATAATGGTTATTTCTAGGAAACAAAATCAGTAGTCATTGCTCTTTCCTTTTTCAAATTGTCAAAAGTTTGTAAATTTTCCATCAACATACATGTACTGGTTTTTTTTAATTTTCAAAAAATTTAACAGAACAAAAAATAATGTCTCATCCAAAATAGAGTAAGGGAAATGGTGGCAGGCTGCTCACTATCTCCCAGTACCTGTCTCCATTTTCTCCTTCTTCCTTCTGAAGAGAGCCCTGATCCTTACCTAGGCACAGGACATGCAGCTTACTGTTGCTGGAAGGTGCCATTGAGTCAGTTCCAACTCAAAGCAACTCAGCGTCGCTGTACAATTGGTCCTAAGCTGGAGCCCATTGTTGCAGCCACGGTTTGATCCACCTTGTTGGGGGTCTGCCTTTTCTTCACTGACTCTACTTTACTAAGCACAATGTCATTTCTGTCCGATGGCCAATGTTTATGAGAAGAAGTCTTATCATCCTCACTTCTAAGAAACATGCTGACTGTACTTCTGCCAAAACGGATCTGTTTATTCTTCTGGAAATTCAGTATTCTTGGGGGTGGATTAATAAAGAGAAAAGAGTAACAGGTAACCCCAGTCCCAGGTTCCTATGTTTAAGAGGTACCCCTGAAAAGAAAAACCATAAAGATTAGATTTGCCTTGGGCACCTGGAAGAGCACAGAGAGGTGTGGCCCACCTTGGGGAAGCTGAACCTTTCTCCCAGATCTCCCCAGGCCCCTCTTACTCAGGGAGTATGTTAACTTGCTTGCTGGAATCTCTCTCGAGAGTTGCCTCAAAAGTGACATCTCCCACACCTAAGCCCTATGGTCAGCCTGTCATTTAATATCCAGAATCACATGACTGAGCAACTAGACAGTTTCATGCAGTATCGAGCCTCAAGAAGGCAACAAGAAAGTCTGGCATTAGGTGGGAGACAAAAGTCATCAAAAAATCAGCATGTGTTTCCCCCAGCACAGTGTTCCAAGCGGCATGAGTTCCAAAAAAAAAGAGGGAGGGAGGCTCCTATGGCAAATATATTTGAGGAACACTCCATACTCCCTCCTCATTTAGGAAATTCACACTTCATTACGATAGTAAATGCTCTGAGAAATCCTGTGGTGAAGAAACCTATTTTATGTGTACATTCTTTTCCAAATCAAAAAAGTATGGCTACAAAATCATAGAAACTTTGTGTGTGTGTGTGAAACTTTTTATTGTGAATTGAGTTAAGGTTTACAGGGAAGATTTTCAGTTTTATATTCAACAAATCATATACTTTGTTTCATCTCAATGATTGCACTCCCCTCCATTAACAACAGTTATTCCACTTCCTCTCTGTGGTTATTTCCCTTCCACCTAACCAGCATTATTCTTGCCTCGTCTCTGCAAAATCATAGAAACTTTTACTAAACAAAAGTATCACAATGTTAGGCTACTGTTTCTGCACATCTGATGGGAGTGTTTCTATCTCTTTAGCCCTTCCCGGAAGAATTCTGTACTCCTAGATTTACACCACGTAAAAATGGCAGTTTCGGCATTCTCCAGAGACTCAGATTATGTTCCTTTTAAAAGTTGAGTTTGAGGACTTCCGGAAAAAGATGGCAGATCAGGTGGAAGTGTAGTGACGAGCTCTGCAGAGAACAACACAGAAGACAGGACCAAGAAGGCTCAGGGAATGGTCCCAGTACTCTGAACCACATATAAAGGAATACTTAGAAGGTTGGAAGACTTACAGCTGGGGAGTTTGTGGCAGAAGCAAGAAATCCATTGCTTCCTGGTTC
>NW_006408521.1:48936175-48947958 GCF_000296735.1 Chrysochloris asiatica
ACTTTAGATCCAGAGAGGGAGAGCGACTGTGTGCTGAAGACCTGGGGGGTATGGGGGAAGGATTGCATGGAGGGGATTGTAACCATGGCAATGAGACAATATACCATAGAATGAATGTAAAACTAATGTTCTCCCATGTAAACTATCACATAATTCACAATAAAACATTTAAGAAGAAGAAAAAAAAAAAACACAGAAAGGACAAAAAAAGAAAATAAAATAAAAGTTGAGTTTGAGTTACAAAAAATCTGAAGGGGCAAGATGAGGGCTGTAGGGGGAGGGGGATAAAATTTCTCAATGAAATTCTCCCAGGACAGTCCTTGTTACCCTTGAAGAATGGGCAGCCATGTTGTCGTATAATAGAAAAATATTCCTCAGCACAACTTTTCCTCACCCTTTTCTCTCCAATGCCATTTTCCATTTTCTTAAAACTTTATAGTAAAAGCCCGTGATCTTCCTGTGTCATTTGGGAACATCTATCAAGATTACTCCTTAGGAATCCCAGTAAGCAGTCACCGTAACCTCTGAGCTGACCTCTCTGCCTTGCACTAGCCTAGCAGACTCCCTCAGGAGCCCTTGTTTTAATTTGACCTTTTTTTTTTTTTTTAAGGAACGGTTGTTGGCCCAGGATCCAGCAGTTTCATTCTGCCGTGCATAAGGTCGCTATGGGTCAGTCCTGACTCGATGGCACCTAACAATAACAAAAACAATGGAGTCCTGGTGTGGCGCTGTGGGCTAATGCATTAGACTGCAAAGTTGTTTGAACTGCAAGGTTGGTGGTTCAAGCTCACTAGCTTCTCCTTGGAAACCCATGCAGGGTCGCTATGGGTCGGAATCAACTCGATGGCACATAACAACAACAAATGAGACTGGTGGGACTCCTGGTGTGGCACTGTGGGATCAGCACTGGACCATGAACCACAAGGTCAGCAGTTCAAACCTACCAGCTGCTCCTTGGAAATCCTATACAGGATCGCTATGAGTCAGAACTGACTCGACAGCACTTAACAACAGCAATGAGACTGGAGTCCTGCAGCAGTGTTGTATGATAAGCACTGGATTGCAAGGTCGACTTGAACCGCAAGATAGGTAGTTCAAACTTACCAGCCGCCTCAGAAACCCTATACAGGGTCACTATAAGTTGGAACCAGCACTTAACAACAATGAGACAAAAGAGCCTTGTGACTCCATAGGATAAACACTGGACTGTGAACCACAAGGTCAATGGTTTGAATCCACCAGCTGCACCATGGGAGAAAGATGAGACTTTCTGTTCCCACAAAAGATTGAAAGGCTCAGATACCCTATAAAGGTTCACTATAAATTGAAACCGACTCCACAGCATGATACAACACCACCTAGAGTAGGCGATCTAGTGTGGCGCTGTAGGATCAACACTGAACTGCTAACTTCAAAGTTGGTAGTTCAAACCCACCAGCCTCTCCTCGGAAACCCTACACAGGGTCACTGTGAGTTGGAACTGACTCAACAACACTTAATAACAACAACAAATGGGACCAACACAAGTGTATTTCTGAGAGAACTTGTCTGCAGCCATGCACTGATCACAAAGACGTGTTTAAATATGTTTTATCTGGAATAAACACATGCATGTATGAACTGGAAGCCTTGTAGCACTATTTTTTTGAGTCAATCTTGCATTTTTAACCAGGAATCCTTTTTCATAGAGAGCAGCTATTGGCCTGTTTAGGAGACACTGTCAGATGCTTTAAAAACAGCATTTTGCTCTGTAATTATGTAAGCTTAACATCTGTTGGGATAATCACTGAAGTTGGTCTTTTTACTATTTTGGAATTACTACTTTTTTTGATCTATGCTCAAATTCCCTTTTGACTGAAAAGTGCATTGTTTATTCTATTGCAGAACCAGGGCAATGTTACTTGAAGCATTCTATCACCTATTTTTTTTGTTGTTGTTCATTTGGTATGGTTTGGAGAATCATATTTGCTACTGAAATACTTCTATTTCAGTTGGAAATTCATTCATCATTTATTCAGCATGTTGTTGTTAAGTACCGTGGAGTCGGTTTCGAACCATAATGACCCTGCACAGGGTTTCCGAGGCTGTAAATCTTTACAGGAGCAGAAAGCCTCATTTTTCTCCTGCAGAACCGCTGGTAGTTTCGAACTGCTGACCTTGAAGTTGGCAGCCCGACTTGTAACCACTACGCTACCAGAGCTCCTTTTGCATATTTGTCTATTAAACCCCTACCATATTCCAGGACCACCAGCCACGTGTCCATTTGTTTTACTGTGGTGGCTTGTGTGTGCTGTGTTGCTGGTGCACCCATGGTAGACAGGTTTCATTGGAGCTTCCAGACCTAGAAAGGCCTCGTGATGTACTTTCAAAAAATTAGTGAGTAAAAACCCTGTAGATCACCCACCACAGGCCTACAACAGTGCTAGGAGAGGAACTCTGGTGGAGCAGCGGAACACGTGGCTGCTAATCAAAAGGTCAGCAGTTCAAACCCACTAGCCATTCCGAGGGAGAAAGAGATGGTGGTCTTGTTACGTAAAGATCTTAGCCTAGAAAACCCTATGGGGCATTTCTACTCTGTCCCATGGGGTTGCTATGAATTGAAATTGACTCAGTAACATACTATTACAACACAGTGGTGCTGGAAGAGGAGCCCCAGAGGTTGAAAAGTATCTACAATACACATTGGCTACCACAAGGCTCAAACACAACAAGTCATGAATGTGGTACAGGGCTGAGCAACAGTTCATTGTGTGATACAAGGACATAAAGTTGCCCCACGTCCAAACCAACTCAGTGGCAACCAACACCAATATGCCAGGACTATGCTAGGCACTTTAAACATAGTTTTTCAAGTTCTCACTACACTGAAAGGAACTGTTATTATACCTGTTTCACAGACATAGAAACCAAGGCTTGCTAAAACAGTCACTTACCCAGTGTGGGAGTCTGGACTCTTTCCCTCTCAGCCCGACCTCACAGAGCTTTCAATCACGCCTGACCTGTACCGCTGATGCTGTATGGGTTTCAATTTGCAATCCCTAATTGGAATCAAATATTTCTGACTCTAGAAATAAATACTATTAAACAGTGGCTCGTGCATAGAATAAATCAGTGTCAGTTGCTAAGAAGAATTAGGAAGGAGATAGGAGAGCAGGAAGCAGAGGCAGCCTCACAGCCCCCGTCACCTGTCCCACCTGAGCTATCACGGGGCTGGCTGATGAAGGAAGAACTGAGCAAAATGTCCAGGTCCCTGGAGAGGACTTGTCCTGGAGAAAGAGGACAGCCAGAGGCCACTGCAGGCCCACTGGGTCCAAGAGAAGTTGGAAATCTTTCTTTTGTGAAATCAACTAAGTTTTCATCATTGGCAATTATAATTTTTAATAATAGCCCGTGAACCAACATAACTTATTTGTACACTAGATTCAGCCTGCAAGTCACCAGCTGCCAACTGATCAAGGATGCTTCCCATGACGTACATGATCATTATCCTTTCCTGAAAATGACGAGGCCACTTCTCCATCAATTCTCCCCAACTTGAGCTTCTCTTCTGAGTCCTAGAAACCCATTTCCAACATTTTCTAGGCATCTTTGCTTGCAAGACCTGTAAGGTAACTCAGAGTTAAGGTGTCTAAGCCAACCATATTCCCTGTAATGCATTGTGGTAATGACCACTAACATGCCCAGAGATGTGCTAGAGTTGGTCATGCTGGCTCCCAAAAGTCATATGTTAAATACTCAGGAATTTTGCCAGGCGATTGGTCACTGGCAATCAGTCACTGTGGGAGCATTTACCCACAGACATTGGCAAACACCACAAACCAGGGCTTGTGTTTTCAGATAGCCAGTTTACCACTCCACCACTGCAGCCTCCACCCACTCTGCCAGGTGAGAAAACGCTCTTAGGTTTTCTTTCACCTTTTTCTTACCGTACCTGAGATCCAGGCACCAAATCTTGTTCATCTCCCTCTGCAAAGTGTCACTAAGTGTCCCCTTGGCCCTGACCCTAATTCAGGTCCCATCATTTTTGTAAGGGTTTCATAATCTGCACTTTACCACTGTTCTCCAACAAGGGTGAAATCATGGGTCTTTTGAGCATCCAAACACCTGGGCCTGGAATTTGAACACAATTAGTTAGAGTTCATTCCATTGCAAGTGGCAGGAACCCAACTCACACTGTTGGAGTCAGAATGGAAACTTGCTAAGTCATATACTTAGGAAGCCCCCAAAGGCCTCTTTAAGGTGTTCAAGAGCCAAGACGTCAGTTTAAGGACTAAGGTGCACCTGACCCAAGCCATAGTATTTTCATAGCCTCATATGCATGTGAAAGTTGGACAACGAATAAGGAAGACCACAAAAGAACTGATGCATTTGAGTTATGGTGTTGGAGAAGAATACTAAAAGTATCAGGACCATCCAGAGGACAGCAAATCTGTCTGGGAAGAAGTACAGCCAGAATGCTCTTTAGAAGCAAGGATGGCAAGACTCCATCTCTCAGACTTCAGACATGTTGTCAGGAAAGACCAATCCCTGGAGAAGGACATCACGTTTGGTCAAGTGGAGGGTCAGTGAAAAAGAGGAAGACCCTCAGCAAGAAAGACTGACCCGTGGCAGCAACAATGGGCTCCAACAGAACAACCATTGTGAGGATGGCACGGGGCTGGGCAGTGTTTCATTCTGTTGTACAGAGGGTTGCTGAGTCGGAACCTACTTGACGGCCCAAGGGTCAGGACTCTGGCATGTTCTCCTCTACCTGGCTCAGTCTCTCTGTGTCTGGTTTCAGTCTCAGATATGTCGTCTCCTCATGGGATGATAACTGGCCAGCAGGTGCTCTGCCTTTCCTTCTCCCAACTTTCCATAGTATGGTAGGCTGATTGCATTCATCTTCCTACTTTTTTTAACCCTTCCTAAAACCATGTCCTTTTCCATGAGGCTGCAGTTCCTTTTAGTATGGAGTGGAGTCTATTTTCCCAGCCCTTGAGTCTTAGTTTGGTCATATGACTTCCTTGACAGATGTTAGATAGCCAGGTCTTTCTCAAGTGGCCTCTAACCTGCCCGTTAGCATCCAAGCACATTAAGCACAACTCAGGGATGGCTGGCCCCATTTCCAGATAAAGTGGACTTCTTTGTCTCCAGGTAACTTTTCCACTGTTTACTGAGCTGATGTAATACACTGCCACCTCAGAGTTACACTGAAAATCCAAGATGGTGCCCCAGTCTCCCCAGGTCAAAGCCATCTCTTCCTCCCCTATGTTTCTATCACTTTGTTTTTGTCTCTGCTGGGACACCTGCCCTGTCTGCTGCCTCTGTATGACATCTGTGCTCAACGCTTTCCCCAGCAAGATGGCCAGCAAGGCATCATTGGAGGGTTGTGTGCCATCTGCCTTTGGGTTCCTCTGGCACTTGACCAGGACACTGGGCATTGAATTCCCACTGAACTGAACACATGTGTTGGTTGTGGGTTTTAGTATTGTTTTGTTGTAGTCTGGGTGAAATTTAAGAGAGTAAATTAGTATTCCATTCAACAACTCATACACATTTTATTTCATGACATTAGTTGCGATTCTCTCAATTAACAACACTCTTCCCACTTCCTCCTGGTTTCCTCATTTCTATTCATCCGTCTTTCCTGCCACTTCCTGCCTTCTGTTTGGGGCAATGCTGCCCTTTGGTCTTGTGTGGTTGATTGTCCTGAGGCATGCATTCCTCATGTGTTATTAGCTTTAAAGTTACAGGTTTGAAGGGGTCTAAACACATGTGTTGGTTTTTATCTAGCTCCATCAACCTGAATTCGATAAAGTTGTTTAATGACATCCAGCAACCATCTGTCAGTTTGTCATACTGTAGTGATGTGCATGTTGCTATGATGCTGGAAGCTATGCTGCTAGTATTTCAAATACCAGCAGGGTCACCCAGAGAGGCTAAATTTCAGAGGAGCTTTCAGACTAAGATTAGGAAGAAAGGTATGGCAATACATTTCTGAAAAGTAGCCCATGAAAACCCTATGGCTCACAACAGAACCTTGTCTAACATAATGTTGGAAGAGGATCTCCCCTAGGTTGAAGGCATTCAACATATACCATGGCCACAACAATGGTCTTGAGTGATCAATGATCAAGAAAACGGGGCAGGAAATGGCTGCTTCACTCTGTAGTACACATGGTCACCAACGAGAAAGTAACAACCAGAAAGGTAATTACCAGGTTTCTGGGAATTGGTAAGTGGAGTGTGAGGTTACCCTGGGCCAGAGCCACAGTTCCCAGAAGCATACCCTTTTGACCCAGGATGAACATCACACCTCACAGATCTGCCTCACCCTCTTCTCCCCTCTTCAACCCTTTTTACAGGGGGAAAAGCCTGAGGAGGGAGGGCTGTGTTGAGTGGGTTGTTTGGTCATTTCTGAGTAGGTGACTTTTTTGAACTTGACTATGCTGTGCCTCAAGCAGATGAGAGCCACATTATACTGTGATTTAATAGGATTAGTCACACATGCATGCCCGACACACGTACATCTCATTACTCCATTAAATAAAGTCAGGCTGGAGGCCGGACGGGAAGGTCAGAGAATTATCTATCCATCCATCGGGTCCCTTAGACACCAAGTTACAGATTAAATACAGAATTCCCAGTTAGATGAACTTCAGATAAGTATTGACTAATTTTAGTATAAGTATATCCCATGCAATACTTGAAATATACTTTAAAAAGAGAAAAAAAACTTCAAATTTTTATTTTTAAAATATGACATCTTGTATTTTTATTTCCTTTTCTGTTTAAGCAAGAAAACCTTTTCTTAACTTTTTACAACAGTGGTCTCATACAATATTTGTCCTTTTGTGATGGACTAATTTCATTCAGTGTAATGTCTTCCAGATTCATTCATGTTCTGAGGTGTTTCGCAGACTTGTCATTCTTCTTCAATGTTGCGTAGTATTCCATTACGTGGGTGTATCAAAGTTTGGATCCATTCTGCTACTCTCTGTCGCTTGACATTTACATTCAGTGTAATCGTCCATAGGTATGAATTGATTGCTGTCATTTTGCTGTATTTGTGTGTGTGTGTGTGTGTGTGTGTGTGTGTGTTATGGTGTTGCTGGTTTCTTTGTTCCATATAAATTTCTGTATTGAGTTCATTTCCTTTTTGGGTTTCTTTTCATTTCCTTCATTGCTGTTGTTTTAATGTTTACAAAAAACTTTCTGATTTTCTCCTTATTTATTTTGATGTGAAGGTATATTAATTTTCCTTGAGGTTAGTCTGTAATTTATTAATTTTTTCCCCTTAAAATAGTCTGTTATATCTCAATATCTATTTGGCTTCTTAACTATTTGGAAGTTCTATAATTACACTTCCCCCATTTTTGCTTTGTAGCTATTATAAATTGATATCTCTGGCTCCCTATCTTCTGTCTTGTAGGTTTGTTTTACTGTGACTACTTCTATATCTGGATTGAGTTCTAGGTGGTGTTGTCATGTCTGGTAATCTCAGGTTGTTGTCTCCTGTTGTTGGTTCTCAGTCCAAAGAACACCTGTTAGTATTTTTTGCAAAGCTGGTCTGGTTATTACAAATTCTTTTAATTTCTGTTAATCTGGAAATGCCTTAATTTCACCACCATATTTGAGTGATAGCTTTGCTGGATATATGATTCTTGGTTGGCAACTTATTTTTTCTTTCAGAGTTTTGTATGCCTTGGTGCCTGCATGGTTTATGCTGAGAAACTGACTTTAGTCTCATTGGTTCTTCTTTGTTGGTAACTTTTCATTTTTCCTGAGCTGCTTTCAGGATCTTTTTTCCTTGTCTTTGGTTTTGGAAAGTTTGTTTATGATATGTCTTGGTGATTTTCTTTTGGGGTCTATCTTTTCCTATCTCACGATGTTAGGGAAGTTTTCTTTCAGCAACTCTTCATCACTTTTTGTGTGTGCTTTTCATGGTCTCTGCCTGTTCTGGAATACCAATCACCTATAAATTATTCCTCTTCATAGTGTCCCACATAAATCTAAGGTTTTGTTCAAATTTTTTCATTATTTTTACTCATTGTTCTTCTAGTTTACTAGTACCGAGAGATTTATCTTCAAGGTCACTAATTCAGGCTTCCATTGATTCAAATCTACTATTTTGCACTTTGAATAGATTATCCATTTCTGAGATCTTAGTGTTCATCTGCTTTATTTCTATTTAAAGGTTTTGGGTTGTTTCCAAATTTGCATTTATTTTGTCTGTTTATACTTGTAGTATTTTCCTAAAGTCTTCAGAAGTTTTTTCTGTGTTTTTTCAATCTGTCTGCCAATCCATTGAAGGTACCTAAATATCATTCTTTTAAATTATTTCTCAAGTAGTTTTTTTTTTTTTTTTTTTAATGTTATGGGAGTGTTTATTTAATATTCTATATTTGTTTTCTGATAAATACTATGATTAAAATGACACAAATTTAGGATAAGAGTGTGAATTAATAGTAATCAATTCTAAAATTAAGGAAGCAACCTACCAAAATGGAAGAATGTACCATCCTCCTGGATAGGAAGGCTTAACATTGTGAAAATGTCAATACTGCCCCAAAGCAATTTACACATAAAATGCAATCCCAATCCAGATTCCAACAACATTCTTCAAAGAGATGGAAAAGACAATTACAAACTTTATATGGAAAGGAAAGAGACCCAGGATAAGAAAAGCACTGCTTAAGAAGAAGAATAAGGTTGAAAACCTCTCACTCCCTGATTTCAATATTTATTACACAGCTACAGTGGTCAAAACACCTTGGTACTGGTACAATGAAAGATACATTGATCAAAGGAACAGAATTGAGAATCCAGAAATTAACCCATCCACAAACAACCAACTGATTTTCAATAAAGTGCCTAAATATATCACATGGGGAAGGGATAATCTCAACAGATGGTGCTGGCAGAACTGGAAAGCAATATGCAAAAGATTGAAACAAGACCTTTACCTCACGCCTTATACAAAAAGGATTAATGACCTAAATGTGAATCCCAGAATTATGAAGGCCATCGATGAAAAAACAGGGACAAACACAGACTACCAAACATTTTGAAAACTACACAAACAAAAGTATACAAAATAGATGATTGGGACATACTAAAAATTAAAAACTTATGTGCATCAAAAGACTTCAACAGAAGAGTAAAAAGGGAACCCACAGAATGGGAAAAAATCTTTTGCAACGATGCATCAAACAAGGGACTTATTTCTAAAATATGTAGGAAACTACAACACCACTACAAGAAAAAGACAAATAACCCAATTTAAAAATGGGCACAGGACATGAACAGGCACTTCACCAAAAAAGAGATCCAGGCAGTCAACAAATATATAAAGAAATGTTCACGATCATTACCCATTAGAGATGCAAATCAAAACAACAATGAGATGATCTCACACCAACAATAACAGCAAAGATCAAAAAGTAGAGGACAATAAATGCTGGTGAGGATGTGGAGAGACTGGGACACTCCTGCATTGCTGGTGGGATTATAAAATGGTCCAACCTCTCTGAAAAGCAATATGGTGCTTTCTCAGAAGGTTGGAAATAGAAATACCTTATGATCCAGCAATCCCTCTACTTGGTATTTACCTACAACAAATATGAGCCATAACATAAGTAGATATATGCTCACCAATGGTCATAGCAGCACTATTTACAATAGCAAAAGGATGGACACAGCCTAAGTGCCCATCAACTGAAGAATGGATAAACAAACTGTGGTACATACACACAATGGAATATTATGCTATCCTGAAGACCAACAAGGAAGCTGTAAGCTACCACATAACACTGATGAACCCTGAACTCAAGTGGTACAATAGTTAATAATTACTATCAGGACTGACTGTGAGGGTTGGAAATGTAAAGGTAGACGTTTTGTAGCAAAAGGAGGGGAGTGATTGACTTAGCAGTCCTGGAGTGGAGGTCCCTGGGACCATCAAGGGAGATGAGCGGAGTGCAGGACCCTATGCAGAGAAACAGTGATGCCAGCGATGGAGGCAGACACGATGACATGGAGAGATGGAGCGGCCAGGGACTCTAAACCCAGAGAGGGAGAGGGACTGTGTGCTGATGACCAGGGAGCAGGCTTGCAGAGTATACCCTTTGGTTGGTTGATGATGCATGGAGGGGATTATAACCATGACAATATAACGATATATGATAGGATGAATGTAAAACTAATGTTCTCCCTTGCAAACTATCATATAATTCACAAAACATTAAAAAAAAAAAAGTAACTAATCCCACTTAATTGCCCATGTAGGAATTGCTGAATGAGCACCGTGTGGCTCCAATAAATAAAATAAAATTTAAAAAAATTAATGAAGCAAGTAATATGTGTAGGAAACATATGTCTTAATATTTAATATTGTCCTTAGTTAAAGCAACTTACATTATCTTTTTTTTATTTATTTATTTAAGGTTTTTATTGAGGAATGAGTGAAAGTTTACAGGGCACATCATCAGTTTCACATTCAACAATTCATATAACTTGTTTCATTACATTGATTATAATCCCTTCCATATACCATCAGTTAAAAGTATTTTTCTCTATCCACTTTGGCTTTTTTGAAAAAAACACAAACAAAAAAACCCACTCAGGCATATATAATAAATTACATCTCCAAAGGGCACATTCTGCAAGTCTGCTCCTGGCCACCAGTTCTTAGTCCTTCTCTTCTTAGTTGATGAATCTAGAGTCCTCCATGCCCCCATCTCTGCCTCCATCTCTGGTGCTGCTGCTTCTCTGGATAAGGTCCCGCATTCTATTTGTGCGTTCCTCTCTTGATGGTCCTAGGGTCCTCTGTTTCTGGATTGTAAGATTAACCACTCCCCTTTTTTTGTTACAAACCTTCTACCTTTACAAGTGTGACTGTCGCAATTAGTCATGATAACAGTTATTCACTATTGAATCTTATGAATCTTATCCCCATCTCCTTTCACCAGACCCATCTAGACAAGATGATAGCTATTCAGTGGGGACTCGTTCTTTCCCCCCACACTCCTTTTTCTTTTTTTAAATGGATACATAGATTTTATTATAAATTATATTAAACACATTTTCACTTCATTAATATACATTCACAAGGATTTTTTTTTCCTTCTTTACCTTTCCACAAGCCTAGGAGAAAGTTTGCCATTGTTGGAGATACGGAGTCAGATTGGCTGAATTTGATGATTGTATTTGTCTTCTGTTTGTATCCAGAATGGGTGGTTAAGGGAGGCTTGAGATATCAGCAAATTTGTAATCTTCTTTATTTCATTATTTCAAGAACAACTGTTCCCTCAACTGAGATTTTGTATCTGAAATCATTTAATAAAATCTATCTACTCCATGGGACTTCTGGTGAGGTGCTGTAGGATCAGCACTGGTCTGCAAACCACAAGGTCAGCAGTTCAGACCTATCAGCTGCTTCTTGGAAACCCAACACCGGGTCACTATGAGTCGGACCCACCTTGATGGCATTTTAATAACAGTAGCAACAACATAGCTACACTGAGTAGGGTTTCCTAGCCTTTAAGTCTTCACAAGAACAGAAAGCCTCATCTTTCTCCCATAGAGTGGCTGGTGGGCTTGAGCCACAGACCTTGTGTTTTGAAGCCCGTTGCTAATCTCATGGATTGCCTCTATTCTATGTATTCTTTCTTCCCTTTGGGTACTGGTAGCCAATTACTTGATGCTTTCTTTTTCCTTAAATGTTTTATTGTGAATTATGTGATAGTTTACATGGGAGAACATTAGTTTTACATTCATTCTATCATATATCGTCTCATTGCCAT
>NW_006408521.1:48951770-48953125 GCF_000296735.1 Chrysochloris asiatica
CCACTGTTGGTCGTTTTGACGTAACTTAGGATTTAATTTTCAGCCTATTTCCTCTTTTGTCTTCTTATCCCACTCCACAAACTCTGTTCAGGGGCTTTTTTCTAGTTGTAAACAGTTCAGGGCCGGCTGTGGCCATTTGGTTTTAATTGGATACTGTCTCTTTAAATTTCAAGGAGATCTGTGTGCATGCGTAGTAGAACCCTCCAAGGGTGGGGCTGGGGTGCCTACTAGCTCAGGCACCCCTACAGTCACCAGAACGGAGGTGCACAGACAGCAAGGGACCAATGAACAGATACCAAAAGAAAAGAACATCCACACCTTTATCTCAGTGGTTCTGCCAGGTGTCTGTGGCTGCTACGATCCTTCCCCCACTTAGTCTCACCCAAGATGGCAGCTCCTGGAGCAGCTGAGCATCCCAGACTAGAAAGCAATAGATTTCTTGCTTCTGCCTCAAATTCCCCCAGCTGTGAGCCTTCTAACCTTCTAAATATTCCTTTATATGTGGTTCAGAGTTCTGGGACCATCCCCTGAGCCTGCTTGGTCGGGTATTCTGTGTTGTTGGTGGTGGAGCTCTTTACTACACGTCCACCCGATCCACCATCTTGTTTGGTTTCTTACATTATCTTTTAGTATTTTATTTGCTGTTTGGATTTTATAACATATGGTATCAAGAGGGACCAGTCTGTTGTGAAGGACATCAGATTTGGCAACGTTGAGGGTCAATGAAAAAGAGGACCCTTAACAAGATGACTGGTATAACAATGGTCTTAACAAAAGCAATGATTTGGAGGATGACACAGGATTGTATTGTTGCACACAGGATAACTATGAGTCATAACCAACTCAATGACACCTAAATAAAGCAAGTTATTTTATTGTGCATTTTGAGGATGCATAGACATACTTCTGCCTAAAACAAAGATATTAATAAAATAGGGCTTATCAAAGAGATTATCTGTATCTAATAATATTTTTTTCAAAACAGGAGTCCCACACCCCCTCCAAGACTGAAACGCAAAGGGAACACACAAGCAGGCATGTAAGCTTGCTGGTGACCACATTGGTCTACTGGTAAAAAGAAGAGGGGGAAAGGAAGCAATGAAGGCTGAGTTTGACCATGCTCCACAGACTCCCATAGACCTGGAGATAAGAGAGAAAAGAGGAAGGGCTGATTGGTCTGAAGTGTGGTGAGACCCAAGGACTCCTAAGCACTTGGACAAGGACCTAGCCACAGTGGGCTAGAGCCAAGAGTAAAGGGTCCAGCTGATATGAAGTGATGGGAAACACACAAGAACATCCAAGCTTGCAGATAATACCCATTTGACCTGGCTTCGATGGTTTGATGATCAGAACTC